>NW_027442792.1:0-78274 GCF_048569485.1 Anomaloglossus baeobatrachus
GGATTGACTTTAAACAGACCAGCAAAAGAACAGGACAGGACTGCGATGGCGACGAATGATCGTGATAGACCTCGCAAATTTTTTTTTAAAAAAAATACCAGGAAAAATGCCGCATAATGCCGCCGGGGATAGATGCACCTTCAATTTCAAATACAATTCTGTTTGACATTGTGAGATCCAGCATAAAGAGACACTGGCATTTGTTGAAAAACGATAAAGACCTTAGAGCCCTGGTTAAAGAGGGTCCCTTGGTATCTTACAGAAGAGGCCATAATTTAGTCGACCTTTTGGTAAAAAATAGATTCGTGCCCACAAAGGAAAAGACATGGTTAGACAAGAAAAAAATTAAGGGTAATTTTAGATGTGGGAATTGTCCTTTCGGTTCGGCCCATAAAACGGGGGATGTAATAAGTGGGGTGTGAGTACCTCAGGGTTAATGATTTCATATCGTGCAAGTCCACTTATATAGTGTATGCATTATTCTGCCCCTGCAATTTTTATTACATTGGAAAAACTATCCGGCCCCTTTACGTCCGTTTTAGGGAACATTGCAAATCCTTAATATCAGGGATAGGTTCAGCAAGACTTATTAAACACATGCAGGAATGCCATAATAGTAATTCCAATCTACTTTCTTTTGCTGGTCTGTTTAAAGTCAATCCTAGCAGCAGAGGCGGCGACACGCACCGCACGCTGTTACAAAAAGAATCCAGATTGATTCTGGATCTAAACGCAATGGGACCGCTAGGTTTGAATGACAGAAACGACTTGTCAGTTTTTCTTTAAAGACCTTTTTTTTTTTTTTTTGGCATGTCGACTATATGACATCCTGACTGTGACACCCTTGTTTTGCTAGCACTATCTGATCATGGCATTGATTAATAGCTACTGTTTTGCATTTTAACATTATTGCATACATTGTCTCTGAAATTTTTTTTTTTTTTTTCACTAATTTAAAATAATTTCTACTGTTTTTGTGCTCGCTGTACTGTACATCAGAATTTTGTTCTGTTCTTGTAGGGATTGTGATTCTGTCCGCCTTTTGTATATTATTGTATTTTGAGAGATATGTGTATTAGACTGTGATATGTTAATACCCTTGAAGTCTTCACCTGTTTTTTGCAGCTACTAATTGTATACTTGCATTTGCATTTTAAATCACTCTGCTAATGCAGTACCCACACAATTTGTGTTAAAAGGGCGGTGCTGCATGGCAGTTTGCACTGGACCCATGGAAGCTAAGTTCTAGCGAAACGGCACGCCGTCGTCCGGCGTTGTATGGCTTGTCTCACCCTCCCCACCGCTTGTACCCTCATGTTTCCCCTGCAATAAAGACTGAGTGATATGGTGAGCATCTGGAGTGCGACTTTCTTTCTCCTTTGGATATATATATATATATATACTAGAAGGTGGCCCGATTCTAACGCATCGGGTAGTCTAGAATGTGTATGTTTGTTAGCAGATTGAATAATAATGTAATAAATTGTTTGGATGGGTTAGTTTTAATTTAGTATTCTTAAAATAGTTTATTGGTTTAAGAATGACAAATAGAACAAACAATTTTATTTTCAATAATTTATTAGATAATGAATTGGTTTCAAACTATCAATACATATATTTCATATACTATAAATGGTTACAATTTTTTTTGTATGAGAGGAAAATGAAAGGATGGGAGGGGTAAGAATATTTTATTAGGGAAGAAAGCAGGGGAACAATGAGGTAAGTGGGTACTATGGAAAGAGGTTGTGGAAACATTCCTGGTTATTTAGTTCATGTTAAATATTTTTATGATCGGTGATTAATATGAACAGTTTTAATAGATGAGTCTAATGTTTAATGATGTCCATGGCTTGTAATGAAAGAAGGTTATGAACAGTGTAAAGTTAATTAAAAATATTTTTATACACCACATTTTGTGTAAAGATCTTTTCACTCTCTTTAAGTAACTTTCCTTGTAAAGGTGTGTCAAGAACTTGTACTTTGACGTTGCATCTCATTGTCACTCTTGAAAACGCAACGTACAGTTGTCCATGGCCAAAAACTGGTTCAGGTAGATATATGCCAACACGGTGTAGAGTTTGGCCTTGTGACTTGTTTATTGTCATGGCAAATGCAGGTTTTAGGGGAAACTGACGACGGCGAAGTTTAAATGGAAGGCGAGTGTCTGAAGGACATATATCAATACGTGGAATTAACACTTCCTTTTCTTTAGCTGATCCAGTGATGACTCTTGCTTGAATAAGGTGTGAATACATTCCAGTCACAATAAGGCGCGTTCCATTACATAGTCCTTGTTTGGTATTTAGATTCCGGAGCAACATAACAATGGTTCCAATTTTAAGTTGAAGTATGTGGGATGGCATTCCTGATGGTGTTACACTGTTTAAAAATTCAACGGGATAATGTTCACGTTCATCTTCATTATCTACATCGATTGAATCATCACTTTTGTACAACTTATATTCACCTGGCATGCGATCCATTACACGGGAATTTAGTAGAGTAACGTCTTCATTTTTGGCACAGAGAATTGCATAGGAAGAGGCTTTGTTAACATTGTTTTTGTCGTTAATATCAATGTTCAAACGTTGTCCAAAAACCTCAGTTACAATGCAGTCTTTACATAACATGTCTTCAGGTATTTCTATAATGTCTTCTCCAAGGTTATATTGATTGGTAAGTTCACCGTTACCAAGTTTCAGAAGCCATTTGCTGTAATCTGGATCAGTAGATCGCATGTTGTTAATTAGTTGGAGTTTGGTAAAGTTTTTCCAAAGTTCTGACATTTTTAAGCTGGACTCAATAATATCTGTTCTTGTTCCACTTGGTATAACTGGAAGGCATTGTCGAAAATCTCCCCCAATAACAAACACTTTTCCACCAAATGGAATTACATTTTTTTCTGCTACCTTTGTGGTCATTACTTCACGTAGAAGTCTGTCAATTAAGGTCAAAGCATATTTGGAGGCCATAGTGCATTCGTCAATTATTAAAAGACTTGCATTTTGTAAAAGTTTTCCTGCTACTGTATCTTGTTTGATTCGTGAAACGGATATTTCATTGACTGGAACTGGGATGCCAAATAGTGAATGCATAGTGCGACCTTCGTTTAATAGATTTGCTGCAATACCTGTTGTAGCAGATGTCAACACTTTTTTTCCCAACCCTCTAACGTGATGTATTAAAACATCATAAAGGTATGTTTTGCCGCTTCCTCCAGGACCGTCAATAAAGAAACATTTAGGGTTCGCATTTCCTTGGTTAAGAATGGCACTTAAAATGGTGTCATATGCAATTTGTTGTTGTTCATTTAAGGAGATTCTCAGCTCTGTTGCTAACAATAATTCTGAAGATTCATTATACTGCGGAGCTTGTGGAAGTTGTATTTCAGGGTGTGGCAAATTAAAGTCAGCATACGTTTTTCCATGTAGTAATAAAATATTTTGGACATCTTGCATGGCGTAAGCTTCACATTTGCAACAATGACCAGTTTGGTTGTGAAGATGTAAGCAGTAATCTTCAATTAGATTTTCTTTGAAAAGTGTCCAAAGTTGATCAGGGTTTGTAGGGGGGCCAAACACGCAAATGTAGGCAAACAATTCACGAAGTTGCTTAGGCATATGTAGGGTTACTGCGTCTTGTAAAGTAAGTTTCCAAACTGTATCATCAAATAGAAGTCCCAAAGCCAAAGCTGCAGCTTTAAATGTATCATGTAATACTCCATGAACGGTTTTTAAATGGTTATAACTTGTAGCTCCTCTGACATGCAGTAGTAAGAGGCGAAGGCAATATCTTTCTTGATCTTTGAGACTAACAGTATACATGCGTCCAATTATTGTGCTTACTCCACGTAGTCTTGGATTCCAAGTTTTTTTCCAAACATAATGCTCTGGAATCTCTCGATACAAATATTGCCTTGCATTTTTATCTCGTTGGTTTAGCAAAAACCATTCTAGTAATGTTGAGGTTGTGGTTAAAGTTTTGGACACATCTTCGACTTGAGCATCTTCAAAAAAATAAAGTTGTTGTTGATGTGGTAAATGAATAGCTAATCGTATAATGGCATGGGACTGTGAATGCATTGGAAAGGCAAATATTCGCCACGCAGCTTCGGGAGCACTGACATATCTTGAGTCTACAAAAGTTGAAGATTCATCATGGTTCAGAGTTTTCTGTTGGATTTCGACATTAGCTTTGTCATGGCCTTTGTAGATATACTTAAAAAGATATTTAACACTTTTGATTGAACCACAGATTTCCACGTTGATGTGACAGTTGTAGCGTTTTAGTAGGTATGGATTGTATGGAACTATCCATGAGTTATTGATATGTTTATTTTTGTGAACAATGTTCTCAATATCTTGTCGTCGGTATGATGGGTAGCCATCTAAATCTTTAACAGTGTGCTGTTTTAAGTCCTTTGGAAATTTTTTAGTACATTTTCCATTTTGCATGCATGGACTTGCTGGATTAAGAACTCCACATGGACCATGAACCATATGAGACACTACAATGTCATAGAGCTCTGGATATTGTTGTTGGTTAGGAATCTCAGCCCATACTATGTTGTCGATGTCTTCCTCAGTGTGAATCTTAGAATTGGTGTCTAAGATAAGGAGAATATGTGCATGTGGTAGACCTCTTTTTTGAAACTCGATGACATGAACCATTGCTATGACTGTTCCAAACAGGCCATTTTTGATGTCTTGTAAAAGGCTTTTTAGTTTTAGCCGAAATATGCGTGCAACTAAGTCAGGCCTATGTTCTACGTGTTGCCATGGTTCCAGATGCTCGGTGATTTCAACCCATTTGGGATTACAGGTCATGGTAACAATAATGTCTGGTTTTCCATACTTAGTGACTATTGCCATTGCATCTTGATAACGTTGTTGCATGTTGCGGGGGCTTCCTTCAAATGACGAAGGTAGAATAACTGTTTTGCCAATAGGTATTCCCTTTTCAATTGATTTTTGTTGCAAATGTTCTTGAAGAACACAGTAGTCTTCTACTTTGAGGATTTTTTGATTTTGTCTTATGTAATTCAGGCGATTAGCTTCTATTTTAACATATGCATCTACTAAGTACTGTTGTGTTAGTTTTCCACCGTTTAAAATTGGATTAAAGTGATTGCGGACAGAGAGTTGAAAACTGTAGTATTGCAGTTGTGTTATTCTTCTAGTAGTACCTTGTTGTTGTAGGTTTTCATGCCAGCCTTGATCACCTCTTGGAAAGAAAAGCGGATATAGAAGAGCATCAAGGTTGCTGTGCAAAATGCTAATCCGCTGTGTTTTAGGAAGTAAAGGGTTGTTTTTGTCTGGGTGAAGATGAACTAATATATCCCTGTTAAAAGGAGGCTCTCCATCATCATTTTGGAAAACTACTGCGACCTCACTAATGCGTGGTTTGTTGTATCGCCGTGGATCTTGTCCACGTTCTTGTTTAATGGCCATGACAATAGAAGGCATTGAAGTTCCATATGTGATAGCCTTCTGTTCTTCTTCGGCTTCTACGTCTTTTAGCATGCGATATGCAGCTGCAAATGGATTGATTTGTTGTAAAAGTTGTGCAATTTGATGCATCATTTCAGTATTACACTTTTTGTTTTCGTGAACAGTCAGCCGTTGTTCTGTTGCTTCATTTGGATCCAAAATGTATAATTGAGCATATTTTGGAGTTTGGCCCATTTCTGGATGAAGTGTCCCTGTGCGGTGGTAAATTTGACCATGAATTTTAAAACAATACGGGCCAAATCCTGGCGGCGGTGCAATATTGGCTCCAAATGAAGCAAATGCATGTGAACTGTTGATGCTTCGGATATTGTCCATAAAATTTTTACTGTGTGGATGACTTCCTTTCATCAATTGCTCTAACAGATCTGAGTATTGAGGTATGGGCAACTGAATTTTCCCTTTTTGGCAGCATTGAGTGAACAGATTGTCTGCTGGTTTTTCATCGGTAAAATTGTGCGAGTTGCATTTGGAGCAGAGTGAATTCATCTTTCCACAGTAATGCTGAATAATTGTATTTTCATTATGTGTTCTGCTGGCTGTAAAAAGTTGAATATTGTGTTGAGTTTGGCTGAGATGGTAGATCATTCTTTTGTGATGAATTAGGCGATCATGTTGTTGTCTTTTTAGTTTGGAAGATGGGGATTCCTGTCTCCGTTGTTGGCTGTGGGCTTCTGCATCCTGAGCTTGTCTTGCAGCAGTTTGTTGTGGTGTCTCTTGTTTTCTACGTTGTGTGTGAGCTGTGGCATCTTGTGCTTGTCTGTCCACAGTTTGTTGAAGTGTCTCTTGTTTTCTACGTTGTGTGTGAGCTGTAGCATCTTGTGCTTGTCTGTCCACAGTTTGTTGAAGAGTCTCTTGTTTTCTACGTTGTGTGTGAGCTGTAGCATCTTGTGCTTGTCTGTCCACAGTTTGTTGAAGAGTCTCTTGTTTTCTACGTTGTGTGTGAGCTGTGGCATCTTGTGCTTGTCTGTCCACAGTTTGTTGAAGAGTCTCTTGTTTTCTACGTTGTGTGTGAGCTGTAGCATCCTGAGCTTGTCTGTCCACAGTTTGTTGAAGAGTCTCTTTTTTTTCTACGTTGTGTGTGAGCTGTAGCATCTTGTGCTTGTCTGTCCACAGTTTGTTGAAGAGTCTCATGTTTTCTACGTTGTGTGTGAGCTGTGGCATCTTTTGCTTGTCTGTCCACAGTTTGTTGAAGAGTCTCTTGTTTTCTACGTTGTGTGTGAGCTGTGGCATCTTGTGCTTGTCTGTCCATAGTTTGTTGAAGAGTCTCTTGTTTTCTAAGTTGTGTGTGAGCTGTGGCATCTTGTGCTTTTCTGTCCACAGTTTGTTGAAGAGTCTCTTTTTTTCGACGTTGTGTGTGAGCTTGAGCATCGTGGGCTTGTCTATCGGAAATTTGTTTAGGTGAGGCTTTGTGTCGACATAGTCTTTGAGAATTAGCTTCTCTGGCTTGTCTTTCAGTAGTTTGTTGAAGTGTCTCGATGTTGCGACGTTGTTGTCGCATTGATGCTGCTGCTATTTTTCTATCATGTTCGCTGGTGTATTTTCGCTTACGCCCCCTTGTAAGACAGAGCTCGTCAAGTATTCTTGAGTGAAGCTGTAAAAGGCAGACAGATAGACGAAATAATACAGTTAGACTGTTGAGTGAAGTAAAGGATTTTTTTGTTAGAGTACTGTGCATGAGAGAAGGTGTTGAGTTGACTTGTGAGAGCTATGTTGCACTGTGTTACTGAGCAGGTCTTTACAAATGTTGCTGAAAGTATGTTACTACATGGTTTACATTATGTGTGTGTTCCACGTGGAAAAACTGTAGGAGTGTGGGAGTGTTTATCGTTGTGTTGTGACCTTCTTTGTGGGCTACGATACAGCAAGGTATGTGATGGGTAGAAATCTGGATAGTTTTTTGCGTTGTTAGTTGCCTCCATTTGTAATGTAAGGCAGTTGATGTGACAGTACTTGTCCCGTTGCTAAGGGGGCGTTGGCTTATAGAGAATGCATTGGGGCATTAATTTATCTGCGCAGGCAGATGCAAACTGGAACCAATGGAGGCAAGACATGTTAGTGAGGTGGGATGATTTTGGTAGTTACTATGTGTATTTTGTGTGTGTCCATTCTCTTCTTCTTCTGACTTACCTCTTCATTTCTAATTTCTTGTGGTGTCTCCTGTTGTGTTGGAAGTGCGGGAGGTGATACTTCCAAGGCTTGTCTGTTGTCCTTTTTTTGAAGATTATCTTGGTGTAGCTGTTGTGTGTGAGCCGTACCCTCGTGGGTTATTGTGCAGGCAGTTTGTTTACGTGTGTCTTGTTCTGGAGGCTGTGTGCTAGCGTTGGCATCACATCGTTGTCTGTTGACCTCTTGTTCTATTTGCCTTTGTTTTTGACGTTGTAGTTGCCTTCTTTTTGCTGCAGCTGCTTTTCGTTCCTGGTCGGTGGTGTACTTGCGCTTCGGCCCCATTATAAGGCAATCAGTGTAAATCGTGCTAGACGTAATCTGAAAAAGACACGAAAATTGCAAGACATGGCAAATGATATGGTAGACTACAGGCAAGAAGTATGTATTCAGCAGCATGTTAGTTTTTTTTTTTTTATAGGATTTTGAGAAAGGTATGTAGCAGTGGTTATGAGGTAAAGTCTTGAATAATGATGGTTCATTTATTGCTTGTTGGTGTTCCGCTGTGCAGCACGCATCAGCGTGTTTGACAGCGGAAGATCATCGATCTGAATGGGCATGGAACCGGCATATACTGGTAACTATGGTAAACGATCAGGTAAGTATGCAAAGCGCAAAACTCTAGAAGTGTGGGAGTGTTTATCATTGTGTAGTGAGCTTCCTTTGGGGGCTACGATACAGCAAGGCATGAGATGGGTTGAAATCTCGTTACTTTTTAGAGGTGTTAATTGCTTCCATTTGTAATATAAGGCAGTTGATGTGACAGTACTTGTCCCATTGCTAAGAGGGCGTTGGCTTATAGAGAATGCATTGGGGCATTAATTTATCTGCGCAGGCAGATGCAAACTGGAGCCAATGGAGGCAAGACATGTTAGTGAGGGGGGATGATTTTGGTAGTTACTATGTGTATTTTGTGTGTGTCCATTCTCTTCTTCTTCTGACTTACCTCTTCATTTCTAATTTCTTGTGGTGTCTCCTGTTGTGGTGGAAGTGCGGGAGGTGATACTTCCAAGGCTTGTCTGTTGTCCTTTTTTTGAAGATTATCTTGGTGTAGCTGTTGTGTGTGAGCCGTACCCTCGTGGGTTATTGTGCAGGCAGTTTGTTTACGTGTGTCTTGTTCTGGAGGCTGTGTGCTAGCGTTGGCATCACATCGTTGTCTGTTGACCTCTTGTTCTATTTGCCTTTGTTTTTGACGTTGTAGTTGCCTTCTTTTTGCTGCAGCTGCTTTTCGTTCCTGGTCGGTGGTGTACTTGCGCTTCGGCCCCATTATAAGGCAATCAGTGTAAATCGTGCTAGACGTAATCTGAAAAAAACACGAAAATTGCAAGACATGGTAAATGATATGGTAGACTACAGGCAAGAAGTATGATTTTTGTTCAAGGTATTTAGCAGTGTGTGTGAGTTAAAGTTTTGAATAATGATGTTTCATTTTTTGCTCGATGGTCTTCGGCTGTGCAGCACGCATCAGCGTGTTTGACAGCGGGAGACCATCAATCTAAATGTGCAGGAAACTGTCGTAGACTGGTAACCATGGTACACAATGGAAAAACTATGCAAATTGCTTTGCTTATTTACCCAATGTGTACCATAGTTACCAGCGTACGCCGACTCCCGCACACGTGTACCGTGAGCCGGGGTAAGCTGGTAACCATAGTACACATTGGCTAACAAACCAAAATGCTTTCGATATGAAGAAAAGGAGAGATTCCAGCAACTCCAGGAGAAAGTAGAATTTTATTTAAAAATGGATTCTTTATTGATAATAAAAATATTCCATCCAAGCAAGACAAAAAATAGTGAGGCAAGACAGAGGAGTCGTTTCCTACGCGTTTCAACGTAGATAGGTTGGAATCATGGCATTCCATGATTAAGACCTATCTAGGTTGAAACGCGTAGGAAACGGCTCCTTTGTCTTGCCTCACTAAAAATCATTTTGTTTTGCTTTGATGAAATATTTTTATTATCAATAAATAATCCATTTTTAAAGAAAATTCTACTTTCTCCTGGAGTTGCTGGAATTTCTCCTTTTCTTCATGTGTTCTCACCCAGGTCCAGGGTGTTTCCGTGCACCAGAGGTAAAATTTGGGAGTGAAGAGGGGAGAGCTGAAGTTAGTTCGTTTTTGAAAATGCTTTCCATAGTTACAGGATTGTATACCATTGTTACCTGTGTAAGTCGTTAAGCTGCTAACCAGAGTGCAAATTGGCTAACTATGCAAATCGACCGTGGTGGTTTATTTTTTGCTTGTTGATCTCTTGCTGTGTAGCTGTGTGCACCCCCATGCTGCGCATTCCCCATCGTTCTCCATCCCCTATGCTGCGCACTCCCAAACGTGCTCCATCCCCCATGCTGCGAACTCCCCATCGTGCTCCATCCCCGATGCTGCGCACCCCCCATCATGCTCCATCCCCGATGCTGCACACCCCCCCATCGTGCTCCATCCCCCATGCTGCACCAGCATCAGCCTCTCTGCCCCCAGCGTCAGCTTCTCTGCCCCCAGCATCAGCCTCTCTCCTCCCAGCATCAGCCTCTCTCCTCCCAGCATCAGCCTCTCATCCTAGCATCAGCCTCTCTCCTCCCAGCATCAGCCTCTCCTCTCTGTCCCCAGCATCAGCCTCTCTCCTCCCAGCCTTCCCCAGCATCAGCCTCTCTCCTCCCAGCCTCCTTCCTCCCACCCTCCCCCAGCATCAGCCTCCCCCTCCCAGCCTCACCCAGCATCAGCCTCCCCCAGCATCAGCCTCTCTTCTCTCAACCTACCCCTCCCAGCCTTCCTCCTCCCAGCCTCCCTCAGCATCAGCCTCCCTCTCCCAGCCTCCCCAAGCATCAGCCTCCACCAGCATCAGCCTCTCTCCTTCCAGCCTCCCCCAGCATCAGCCTCCGCCAGCATCAGCCTCTCTCCTTCCAGCCTCCCCCAGCATCAGCCTCTCTACTTCCAGCCTCCCTCAGCATCAGCCTCCCCTTCCCAGCCTTCCCCAGCATCAGCTTTCCCTCCCAGCCTCCCTCAGCATCAGCCTTCCCTAGCATCAGCCTCTCTCCTCCCAGCCTCAGCCTCTCTCCTTCCAGCCTCCCCCAGCATCAGCCTCTCTCCTTCCAGCCTCCCTCAGCATCAGCCTCCCCTTCCCAGCCTTCCCCAGGATCAGCCTCTCTCCTCCCAGCCTCCCTCCTCCCAGCCTCCCTCAGCATCAGCCTCCCTCTCCCAGCCTCCCCAAGCATCAGCCTCCACCAGCATCAGCCTCTCTCCTTCCAGCCTCCCCCAGCATCAGCCTCCGCCAGCATCAGCCTCTCTCCTTCCAGCCTCCCCCAGCATCAGCCTCTCTCCTTCCAGCCTCCCTCAGCATCAGCCTCCCCTTCCCAGCCTTCCCCAGGATCAGCCTCTCTCCTCCCAGCCTCCCTCCTCCCAGCCTCCCTCAGCATCAGCCTCCCTCTCCCAGCCTCCCCAAGCATCAGCCTCCACCAGCATCAGCCTCTCTCCTTCCAGCCTCCCCCAGCATCAGCCTCCGCCAGCATCAGCCTCTCTCCTTCCAGCCTCCCCCAGCATCAGCCTCTCTCCTTCCAGCCTCCCTCAGCATCAGCCTCCCCTTCCCAGCCTTCCCCAGGATCAGCCTCTCTCCTCCCAGCCTCCTTCCTCCCAGCCTCCCCCTCCCAGCCTCCCTCAGCATCAGCCTTCCGCTCCCAGTCTCCCCCAGCATCAGCCTCCCCAAGCATCAGCCTCCACCAGCATCAGCCTCTCTCTTTCCAGCCTCCCCCAGCATCAGACTCTCTCCTTCCAGCCTCCCTCAGCATCAGCCTCCCTTTCCCAGCCTTCCCCAGGTTCAGCCTCTCTCCTCCCAGCCTCTTTCCTCCCAGCCTCCACCAGCATCAGCCTCTCTCCTTCCAGCCTCCCCCAGCATCAGCCTCCGCCAGCATCAGCCTCTCTCCTTCCAGCCTCCCCCAGCATCAGCCTCCCTCTCCCAGCCTTCCCCAGGATCAGCCTCTCTCCTCCCAGCCTCCGTCCTCCCAGCCTTCCCCAGCATCAGCTTTCCCCTCCCAGCCTCCCTCAGCATCAGCCTTCCCTAGCATCAGCCTCTCTCCTCCCAGCCTCAGCCTCTCCCCTTCCCAGCCTTCCCCAGGATCAGCCTCTCTCCTCCCAGCCTCCCTCCTCCCAGCCTCCCTCAGCATCAGCCTCCCTCTCCCAGCCTCCCCAAGCATCAGCCTCCACCAGCATCAGCCTCTCTCCTTCCAGCCTCCCCCAGCATCAGCCTCCGCCAGCATCAGCCTCTCTCCTTCCAGCCTCCCCCAGCATCAGCCTCTCTCCTTCCAGCCTCCCTCAGCATCAGCCTCCCCTTCCCAGCCTTCCCCAGGATCAGCCTCTCTCCTCCCAGCCTCCTTCCTCCCAGCCTCCCCCTCCCAGCCTCCCTCAGCATCAGCCTTCCGCTCCCAGTCTCCCCAAGCATCAGCCTCCCCAAGCATCAGCCTCCACCAGCATCAGCCTCTCTCTTTCCAGCCTCCCCCAGCATCAGACTCTCTCCTTCCAGCCTCCCTCAGCATCAGCCTCCCTTTCCCAGCCTTCCCCAGGATCAGCCTCTCTCCTCCCAGCCTCCTTCCTCCCAGCCTCCCCAAGCATCAGCCTCCACCAGCATCAGCCTCTCTCCTTCCAGCCTCCCCCAGCATCAGCTTCCGCCAGCATCAGCCTCTCTCCTTCCAGCCTCCCCCAGCATCAGCCTCCCTCTCCCAGCCTTCCCCAGGATCAGCCTCTCTCCTCCCAGCCGCCGTCCTCCCAGCCTTCCCCAGCATCAGCTTTCCCCTCCCAGCCTCCCTCAGCATCAGCCTTCCCTAGCATCAGCCTCTCTCCTCCCAGCCTCAGCCTCTCTCCTTCCAGCCTCCCCCAGCATCAGCCTCTCTCCTTCCAGCCTCCCTCAGCATCAGCCTCCCCTTCCCAGCCTTCCCCAGGATCAGCCTCTCTCCTCCCAGCCTCTCTCCTCCCAGCCTCCCTCAGCATCAGCCTCCCTCTCCCAGCCTCCCCAAGCATCAGCCTCCACCAGCATCAGCCTCTCTCCTTCCAGCCTCCCCCAGCATCAGCCTCCGCCAGCATCAGCCTCTCTCCTTCCAGCCTCCCCCAGCATCAGCCTCTCTCCTTCCAGCCTCCCTCAGCATCAGCCTCCCCTTCCCAGCCTTCCCCAGGATCAGCCTCTCTCCTCCCAGCCTCTCTCCTCCCAGCCTCCCTCAGCATCAGCCTCCCTCTCCCAGCCTCCCCAAGCATCAGCCTCCACCAGCATCAGCCTCTCTCCTTCCAGCCTCCCCCAGCATCAGCCTCTGCCAGCATCAGCCTCTCTCCTTCCAGCCTCCCCCAGCATCAGCCTCTCTCCTTCCAGCCTCCCTCAGCATCAGCCTCCCCTTCCCAGCCTTCCCCAGGATCAGCCTCTCTCCTCCCAGCCTCCCTCCTCCCAGCCTCCCTCAGCATCAGCCTCCCTCTCCCTGCCTCCCCAAGCATCAGCCTCCACCAGCATCAGCCTCTCTCCTTCCAGCCTCCCCCAGCATCAGCCTCCGCCAGCATCAGCCTCTCTCCTTCCAGCCTCCCCCAGCATCAGCCTCTCTCCTTCCAGCCTCCCTCAGCATCAGCCTCCCCTTCCCAGCCTTCCCCAGGATCAGCCTCTCTCCTCCCAGCCTCCTTCCTCCCAGCCTCCCCCTCCCAGCCTCCCTCAGCATCAGCCTTCCGCTCCCAGTCTCCCCCAGCATCAGCCTCCCCAAGCATCAGCCTCCACCAGCATCAGCCTCTCTCTTTCCAGCCTCCCCCAGCATCAGACTCTCTCCTTCCAGCCTCCCTCAGCATCAGCCTCCCCTTCCCAGCCTTCCCCAGGCTCAGCCTCTCTCCTCCCAGCCTCCTTCCTCCCAGCCTCCCCATCCCAGCCTCCTTCAGCATCAGCCTTCCCCTCTTCCCCATGATCAGCCTCTCTGCTCCCAGCCTCCTCCAGCACGCTGTGCTCCTCTGCCGACACTCACACACCCGATCGCATCCACTCACACACACCCGATCGCATCCACTCACACACACGATCGCATCCACTCACACACACCCGATCGCATCCACTCACACACACCCGATCGCATCCACTCACACACACCCGATCGCATCCACTCACACACACCCGATCGCATCCACTCACACACACAGACACTGACGATGTCGCACTTACGCGCTCATACTCACAACACCCGGAGATATCACATGCCTCTGGCCATGTGATCCTCCGTCAGGTCCTGGAAGGTCACAACAGGCTGAGAAGCAAGCGATATCCCAGGATGTTGTGAGTATGTGAATGCGATGTGAATGCGATGTGAATGTGATGTGAGGTGTGTGTGAGGTGTGTGTGAGAGTGAGTGTGATCTGATGTGTGTGTATGTTTGTGTGTGTGCGTGTGGATCTTCCGCCGCAGCAGGCAGCAGGACCTTGATGCGCTTGTAACCATGCGAGCATGGTTACCAACGTATCCACACCACTCCCGTGCGAGCGGGGGCCGGGGGAAGGGGGGGGAGGGAGTACAGTACTCACCTCCGTGACAGCGCTTGTAACCATGCGAGCATGGTTACCAACGTATCCACACCACTCCCGTGCGAGCGGGGGCCGGGGGAAGGGGGGGGGGGAGGGAGTACAGTACTCACCTCCGTGACAGCGCTTGTAACCATGCGAGCATGGTAAGCAACCAACGTATCCACACCACTCCCGTGCGAGCGGGGGCCGGGGGGGGGAGGGAGGGAGTACAGTACTCACCTCCGTGACAGCCGTGTCAGTTCGGGAAATGCGCGGGGGAGGGAGGGGGCGGAGCCAGAGCTAGCGTGCATTGCGTGAGGGGGGCGGGGCGTGGCGTGGCCGAATTGCCAATGCCTACAGGGTGCCGGGGCGAGAGGCCAATCTGTGGGGGGGGGCGGAGCCTGGGCGAGCGGCTGGCCAATCCGTGTGGGGGCGCAGCCTGGGCAAGCGGCCAATCCGTGTGGGGGGGCGGGGCCATGGCGAGCCCAGCGGCCAATCAGCTTTGTGTCACCGTAAGGACACAATTTCGGAGCATGACAGATAGACAGATAGACAGACAGACAGACAGACAGACAGACAGAATAAGGCAATTACATATATAGATATTGTCACGGCT
Organism: Anomaloglossus baeobatrachus; assembly: GCF_048569485.1. Lineage (NCBI taxonomy): Eukaryota > Metazoa > Chordata > Amphibia > Anura > Aromobatidae > Anomaloglossus > Anomaloglossus baeobatrachus. The sequence goes on from NW_027442792.1 coordinate 14,799, forward strand.
GGGCGGTCGGGCAGACCCAGGAGGTGGATCCACTGGACCGAACTCGAAGATGGTGGTAGGGAGTCCGGCAGCTGAAGCACTGATGGGCAGCAGAACAGTCCGTGCAAGTGAAGACAGCGGAGGAGTCCCTGGGACCACGGAGTCACAGATGGTAGTCCTGGTGACGTAGCTCAGGTTCGGAAGCCGAGATGATATCAGGCGGGGTCCGGAACCTCAGGAGCGAGATGACGTGTCACCGCAGGGATCCGAGATGGTACGGACTGTCAGATGGCAGACGGACAGGGTGCGGGGTTCAGGATACGGCTGACTGGATGGCGAGGCAGGTACGGCTCTACAAAGAGAGATAGGTGAGTACAGGCACATAAACACCAGGAGACCTGACTCCTAGCTCAGGGAACACGAAGATCAGGCCCCGCCCCCTTGGACAATAACCCCTTTTATACCCAGTACCTGTTCAACCTCATTTCCTGTTAGTGGACGCTGGCCCTTTAAGAAAGGGTCAGTGACCGCGCGCGCGCCCTAACGCGCATGCGCGCCGCCCGGGTGCCAGAAGCCAGGGAAGGAGGCTGAGAGGAGGACGCAGGAGAGCCGGCCAGGTCCTGGGAAGCCGTCGGGCGCCGGGATCGGGGACCAGGGGGCCTGGGACGGACGGAATCCGGGGGCTGAGGAGCGGGCAGCGTGGCAGGTGAGCCGGGGAGCGGGGGTGAGGACCCGGGGAGCGTGACAGTACCCCCCCCCCCCACGCCCCCCACCCCGCAACCGGGACATGAAGGCACAGACCAGAGGAGTGCCCACGTTCTCCCTGGGCTCCCAAGACCTATCCTCAGGACCATACCCTTCCCAGTCCACCAGGAAGAACTGCCGACCTCGTACGGTCTTCATGGCCACGATATCCCTTACCGCATAGATGTCGTCATCGGCAATAGGTGGAGGGGCCGGACCGGCAGCATCGGAGAAGGGACCAAGGATAACCGGCTTGAGCAGGGAGACGTGGAATGAGTTGGGTATCCTCATCGTGGCCGGGAGCTGTAGTTTGTAGGAAACCTCATTGATCTTGTTGAGGACTTTAAACGGCCCAATGTAGCGAGGACCCAGCTTGTATGATGGTATCTTCAGGCGGACGTACTGGGAAGCAAGCCAGACGAGGTCTCCAGGAGAGAAACACGGAGGGTCCAGACGTCTCTTGTCGGCGTGTCTTTTCATCCGCAGGGAAGCACGCCCAAGGGACGATTTGACAGAGTCCCAAATGTTTGCAAAGTCACGGGCTACTGTATCTGCAGCAGGGACATCCGAAGAGGGGGATACAGGCAATGGGATGGAAGGCTGAAGCCCGTAAACAACATGGAAGGGAGAGCTGGAGGACGACTCACTGAAGTGGTGGTTGTGGGAGAATTCAGCCCAAGGTAGAAGGGCGGACCAGTCGTCATGATGGGCATTGACGTAGTGATGTAAGAAAGAGGTCAAGATTTGATTGACCCTCTCTACCTGGCCATTAGACTGAGGATGGTATGCAGATGAAAAGTCCAGAGTCACTCCCAGATGGTTACAGAGAGCCCTCCAGAAGCGGGAAGTGAACTGAGTTCCTCTGTCTGATACGATGTGTAATGGAAAGCCATGCAAGCGGAAGATGTGTTGTATATAGGCGTCCGCGAGTTCCTGAGCAGAGGGCAGTCCAGCCATAGGGACGAAATGGGCCATTTTAGAGAACCGATCCACCACGACCCATATGACTGTGTGTCCGGATGACAACGGCAAGTCCGTAATAAAGTCCATAGCTATGTGTTGCCACGGAACTGAGGGTATCGGTAGAGGCAGAAGACGGCCATAGGGCAGGTGTTTGGGCGTCTTGTTCCTGGCACAAGAGGAGCAGGCAGAGACAAAGGCGGCGACGTCAGTGCGAAGGGATGGCCACCAGTAATGGCGTACAATCGCACCCCATGTTCTCTTCTGGCCTGCATGGCCGGCTGTTTTTGAGGCATGACCCCAGTGTAACACTTTTAGCCTGTCGGTCTCCGAGACATAGGTCTTCCCAGGTGGTATTTGGGCCAGAGTAACGGGAGCCACCGGAACAATCTTGCTAGGAGGGATGATAGGTTGGGTAGTCTCTTCCTCCTGCTCCATGGGCATGAGGGACCTAGACAAGGCATCGGCGCGTACATTCTTGTCCGCGGGTCGGAAGTGGAGCTGGAAGTCAAACCTGGCAAAGAATAAGGACCACCTGGCTTGCCGTGGGTTCAGTCGCTGAGCGGACCGCAGGTATTCCAGGTTCTTGTGGTCCGTGTAGATGGTCACGGGGTACACTGCTCCTTCCAGGAGGTAGCGCCACTCCTCCAGAGCTAGTTTGACCGCCAATAATTCTCGGTCACCGATGGTGTAATTCCGTTCAGGTGCTGAGAAGCTCTTAGAAAAGAAACCGCAAGTCACCATCTTCCCGGAGGAGGATTTTTGCATGAGCACTGCTCCGGCTCCTGAGGAGGAGGCATCCACCTCCAAGGTGAACTGGCGGTTTAACTCCGGTCGGTGGAGTACAGGAGAGGAGGCGAAAGCTCGCTTCAAAGAGCAAAACGCGGCGTCGGCCGCAGGTGACCAGTCCTTTGGTTTAGCCTCCTTTTTGGTCAAAGCGGAGAGAGGAGCAGTCAGGGCGGAGAAGTGCGGGATAAACTGGCGGTAGTAGTTGGCGAATCCCAGGAACCGTTGGATTGCCTTCAGTCCAGAAGGAGGAGGCCAGTTGAGTATGGAGGAGACCTTCTTTGGATCCATCTGCAACCCAGTACCCGAGATGATGCATCCCAGGAAAGGGAGAGAAGACTGCTCAAAGACGCACTTCTCATATTTGGCGTAGAGACGATTCTCTCTCAGTCTTTGTAGAACCAGCTTTACGTTCTCTCTGTGGGTCTGGAGGTCCGGAGAGAAGACAAGGATGTCATCCAGATACACTACTACACAGAGGTAGAGGAGGTCCCGGAAAATGTCGTTCACCAGTTCTTGGAATACGGCAGGAGCGTTACACAGACCGAAGGGCATCACGCAGTATTCGTAGTGCCCGTCGCGAGTATTAAATGCGGTCTTCCATTCGTCCCCAGAGCGGATACGAACTAGGTTGTAGGCACCCCGAAGATCCAGTTTGGTGAACACACGGGCTCCTCTGAGCCGGTCGAACAATTCGGGGATGAGCGGTAGGGGGTACTTGTTTTTTATGGTGATCTGATTCAAGCCCCGGTAGTCAATGCATGGGCGAAGGTCACCCTCTTTCTTCTTAACGAAGAAGAAGCCTGCTCCCGCAGGAGAGGAGGATCTCCGGATGAATCCCTTTGCCAGGCTTTCCGTGATGTATGTGGACATGGCCCTGGTTTCAGCTGGAGACAACGGATATATCCGTCCTCGAGGTGGTGTTGTTCCTGGGAGCAGGTCGATGGCGCAATCGTAGGGACGGTGTGGCGGAAGTACCTCAGACTCCTTCTTGTCAAAAACGTCCGCGAAGGACCAATAGGCCGAGGGCAGTTCCGGTAGGTTCTCTGGAGCCGGGGGACGTCGGATTGGTTGTAGGGACTTTAGACATCTCTCATGACAGGCAGAGCCCCAACGAGTGATTTCGCCAGTACCCCAGCTGACCGATGGTTCGTGTGTCCGCAACCAAGGAAGTCCCAGCAGGATTTGATGGGACATGTGTGGAAGGACGTAGAGAGCGATGTTCTCGGTGTGCAGAGCACCTATACGCAATTCCACCAGCTTGGTGATCCAGGAGATGGTATCAGAGAGGGGTCTCCCATCCACCGAGGCAATCACTAGGGGCTTATCGAGTGGAGTAACAGGCAGCTGGTACTTGTCCACCGTGGCCTGCTGGATAAAATTGCCTGCTGCTCCGGAGTCGAGGTATGCCTCAGCCGTGAAGCGCGTCTCTCCTGTTGACACTTGTACCGTCCACATAACTGGGTCTGAGAGAGTCCCAGCACCTAGGGTGGCCTCTCCTACCAACCCTAGGCTTTGGAGTTTCCCGGCCTTTCTGGACAGGAGCGTAAGAGATGAGTGCCCTCTCCGCAGTAAAAGCAGAGGCCTTTGGCGAGCCGCTCTGCTCTACGTTGGTCAGACTGTCGTACTCGGTCAACCTGCATGGGCTCGTGGACAGGAATCCCAGCCGTTGATGAGTGAGGCACAGAGGACTTCTGTGGAGGAGGGGAGTGCCGTACTGCACGTCTCTCACGATACAGCTCTTTGGAGCGTTCCTGGAAACGAATGTCCACTCGAGTGGCTAGGGCAATCAGGGCATCTAGGGTGGAGGGCACGTCACGACCCGCCAACTCATCCTTGATGCGACTCGAGAGTCCTTCCCAGAAGGCGGCTGTCAGGGCCTCATTATTCCACCCGAGTTCAGAAGCCAAAGTACGGAAACGGATGGCATATTGGCCCACCGTCAGTGTTCCTTGACGTAGGCGGAGGAGGGATGAAGCAGACGCAGAGGCGCGTCCCGGCTCGTCGAAGGTGCTGCGAAAGGCCTGCAGGAACTCTTGAAGGTTCTTGGTCATGGGGTCCTCCTTCTCCCACAAGGGGTTCATCCACGCCAGCGCCTCGCCCTCCAGATGAGACATTATAAAGGCGACCTTGGCTTGGTCAGAGGCGAACAGATGTGGCAGCTGCGTGAAATGAAGGGAACACTGGTTTATGAAGCCCCTGCAGGTCTTGGGATCTCCAGCATAACGAGGTGGTGACGCCAAACGGAGACGGGAAGCATATGAAGAGGCTGCCACTGGTGCGGGAGCCATGGCTTGCCTAGCTGGGGACCTGGGTGCCGCAGGCGTCATTGATGCTTGTAACGTGTACAGGCGGGTGTCCACGGAGGTCATAAATTGCAACATGCGGGTCTGGACTTCATGCTGACGTTGGAGTTCCTCTTGCAAGGCCGCTAGTGCTGCAGCGGGATCCATGGCCTGATCTTACTGTCACGGCTGGGCGGTCGGGCAGACCCAGGAGGTGGATCCACTGGACCGAACTCGAAGATGGTGGTAGGGAGTCCGGCAGCTGAAGCACTGATGGGCAGCAGAACAGTCCGTGCAAGTGAAGACAGCGGAGGAGTCCCTGGGACCACGGAGTCACAGATGGTAGTCCTGGTGACGTAGCTCAGGTTCGGAAGCCGAGATGATATCAGGCGGGGTCCGGAACCTCAGGAGCGAGATGACGTGTCACCGCAGGGATCCGAGATGGTACGGACTGTCAGATGGCAGACGGACAGGGTGCGGGGTTCAGGATACGGCTGACTGGATGGCGAGGCAGGTACGGCTCTACAAAGAGAGATAGGTGAGTACAGGCACATAAACACCAGGAGACCTGACTCCTAGCTCAGGGAACACGAAGATCAGGCCCCGCCCCCTTGGACAATAACCCCTTTTATACCCAGTACCTGTTCAACCTCATTTCCTGTTAGTGGACGCTGGCCCTTTAAGAAAGGGTCAGTGACCGCGCGCGCGCCCTAACGCGCATGCGCGCCGCCCGGGTGCCAGAAGCCAGGGAAGGAGGCTGAGAGGAGGACGCAGGAGAGCCGGCCAGGTCCTGGGAAGCCGTCGGGCGCCGGGATCGGGGACCAGGGGGCCTGGGACGGACGGAATCCGGGGGCTGAGGAGCGGGCAGCGTGGCAGGTGAGCCGGGGAGCGGGGGTGAGGACCCGGGGAGCGTGACAGATATATAACGATTGAGAGGATTTGGCATTTACGTTTGATGTTTTGAACCTGAGTTACCTGAGTGGTCTTATAATGGCTGTTAGTACATAGATCTGCATTTAGTCCTGTTTCTATAGTGATGAGATATAATATTTACTACAAAATTTTACTATCATTTTCTCACTATTATATGTGAGATTCAAGTGTTGAGTCCTTGGGTATGGTCCCATTAATTTATTGGCCTCCCTTCCAACACTCTTGCACCCCTCCAATTTATCCTAAACTCTGCGGCCCGCTTAATCCACCTCTCCCCTCGCTACTCCCCAGCCTCGCCACTCTGCCAATCCCTTCACTGGCTTCCCATCGCCCAACGACTTCAGTTCAAAACATTAACCATGACATACAAAGCCATGCACAACCGGTCTCCTCCCTACTTCTGTGACCTAGTCTCCCGGTACCTACCTGCACGCAACCTCAGATCCTTACAAGATCTCCTTCTCTGCTCCTCTCTTATCTCCTCTTCCCACAATCGCGTACAAGATTTCTCCCGTGCATCCCCCATACTCTGGAACGCTCTACCTCAGCACATCAGACTCTCCACTACCGTGGAAAGCTTCAAGAGGAACCTCAAGACGTACCTCTTCCAACAAGCCTACAACCTACAATAGCCCTCAGTCCAGTACACCACTGCGCAACCAGCTCTGTCCTCACCTATTGTACCATCACCCATTCCCTGTAGACTGTGAGCCCTCGCGGGCAGGGTCCTCTCTCCTCCTATACCAGTCTGTCTTGTACTGTTAATGATTGTTGTACAAATACCCTCTCTCACTTGTAAAGCACCATGGAATAAATGGCGCTATAATAATAAATAATAATAATAATAATTAATGATGCGGATACCAGCATTTGTGAACATGCAGGTCCATACCGATGAATTTTGAATGCACAAGCACACTTTATTAGTCAGCCCACAGGTCCAATGAAGGTCTGCACTGACGCAATTCCGGAACTATATATATATATATATATATATAGATATATATATAGATTGTGAGATACCGAGGGGAGAAGTACTAGAGAACAGGTATGTTTCCCATCGGTTCATTTCATATGTCTCCATGTACTGACTGTGGAGCAGTCAGCCCATGCAAATGGGCTGGGAAAAGCTCGGAAAGTTATATCTGGCTCAGCAATAAGTTAGTCACTGAAGCCTGTTTATTTCAGTGTAATTTTGGTTTCGGTTTTTCCTGGACTAATCAGTAGGAATGGCAGTGGGACTGGTTGCTCCCTTCTCCACATTCAATCCAGGTTTTGATTCCTCACTGGATCAGCTGAAATAATCAGGAGGCATTCAGAACAAGGAGACTGCTGAGGAGAGCAGTACAGGCTCATGGCTGCTGGTGCTGAGACTCCATACCTCCGCTTGCTGTGCTGAGGAACCGACACAGTAAGAGAATACTGTTTTGTTTGTTACATAGGTTTATTTTGTAGTTACCATTCTGTTGTTAGTTAGTGGCCAGACGGCCTTAAACATTTATTTTCCTGTTTTTGCATGTGTAACACTGAGAGATAAGTGTACACAATAAAACATTGCAGTGGCCGTATCTGTATGGAACCTGCCAGTCTGCCGCTGTCATCTATGAATCCATAGCCACTTTCTTGGACCAAAGCAAAGATCCCAGCTGAGCTATATCCCCTGTCTCACAAATGGTGGAGAATGCGGGCATTAGTGGCTATTGGACTGTAACTACAGATAAACCATTCTATGGGCATTGGCTCTTGTTAATGTCCTGGCTGAAAGCTCCTGTGCTGCTGAAGAGCCAAGAGACCAGCAATATGGAGGAGCTGCTGAATCAGTTGGTGCAGGCCAAAATTAACCAACAACAGACCAATACTTACCTCCAGAAGGCGCTGGAGTAGCAGCACCAAATGCAACAAGAGCAGTTAAATGCAATAAAAAAGTCCTTGGTTCGGCAGCCGCGAGACGCGGAGGACTGTGCACAAGGCTCTGCCAGTGCGCAGAAAGCCGTACAAAAGACTTTACTTAAAATGACTACTGATGATGATGTGGAAGCATGTCTGGCAGTGTTTGAACGTATTGCAGAACGTGAGCGCCTACCGGTGGACAAATGGGCTGAAGTGGTCGCTCCATTCCTGATCGGAGATCCGCAAAAAGCATATTATGATCTAAGTGGAGCTGATGCTATGGACTATATTAAACTAAAAGGTGAAATCCTGGCAAGGCTGGGAGTAAACACATATGTACGGGCACAGAGGGTACATCTATGGACTTTTGTGGCACATCACCCAGCTCGTTCACAAATGCATGACCTCATCCATCTGGTGAATAAATGGCTGCAACCAGAAACTTTGGCGCCCACACAGATGGTGGAACGTGTTGTCCTAGACAAGTACCTGCGATCCTTACCGGCTAAGATCCAAAGGTGGGTCGGACAGGGTGACCCAACTAGCGCTGACCAGTTGGTGAAAATGGTCGAGCGTTACAGCACTTCTGAAAGCCTACTCCAGGGGATGCTTTCGCTTTGCTGGGGTTCTAGGAAATCGCCTGAAAGTCCTGCTAAAACTACTCCTTTTCAAAAGAAGAGAATGTTGCAACTAGGGGTAGCAGGTCCACAAAGGACTATGTTAGCGGTGTAATTTCTCAGCAACTCAACAGGCCCAGACTGAGGTCCCCAACTGGGAAACAAGGGCCTATTCAGTGTTGGTGATGTCGTGGGCTCAGCCACGTAGCTGCTAACTGCCCATTAACTACAGAGCCGATGGACTGTAACACTACAAGGTGTCTGTCATTATATGTTTAGTCTGTGCTGTGGAGATCCTCACGGGAAATGAAAAACATGTGTGTTGCATTGAGGTCAACGGCTATAGTGTGAATGCCATCTTAGACTCTGACAGTCAAGTAACCTTGGTACATGCTAGCTTGGTGGACCCTGGAGCAATAACAGATTCAACTGTGGGCATTAGTTCCATACATGGCGAGGCTAAAAAACTACCCCACAGCCTGGGTAACTCTTGCCACACTCTTGGGGGCCAAAAGACATCAGGCGGTGATCGTAAAGACTATGTTGCATAGTGTAATCCTGGGGAGAGACTTTCCCTTATTCTGGGACTTGTGCAACATTAAAAATTGCGTGAACACCCCGGTTGAAGAAAAACTGGTGAACGATACCCTGGGGCTTGCCCCTGAGCCACTGGAGCAAGATGATGGGGGACCCAGCACAGGGGTAGCTCCAGAATCTGTACACTCTCCTCTGGCTGTGTTTGCAGGCGAGGCGGACACGCTAGAGGATGGTATAGAGATGCCAGGTCTTGAGGTGGCCCGTGATAATTTCGGGACCGCTCAACACCAAGATCCTACTTTAACAAGGGCATGGGAAAATGTGAAGGTCTCTGAGGGAAACCCAGGGAAACCCAGGGGCTCAAAATGAGTTTCCACATGTGGCAGTGCAACAGGGCATGCTGTACCACATTGAAAAGATGCGAGGATGGTGGTGGAACAGCTAGTGGTACCAAAATCTTTTCGTCAGGTGGTTTTAGACCTGGCACATAAACATCCTTGGGGGGGCCACCTGGCTGGAGAAAAGACAAAATACCGTATTCTGCAACGTTTCTTTTGGCTGGGTCAGGTGGGAGATGTAACTCAGTACTGTCAGTCCTGTCCTACATGCCAGTTGACTGCACCTATGACACATTTTAGAAGCCCCTTTGTACCCTTGCCAATAATAGAGGTCCCCTTTGAGAGGATAGAGGGGAGCCAGCACGATCTGAAATTGGCATGCATCATATAAAAAGTGAAAATTCACAGATTTATTCCAACTGTACTACAATAAAAAAATGAGATTTTTAGCAAATAATTGATCAATTTTTTGAGCCACCCCTGCCAACGTCACGGCAAATCTCAATAGGGGGGTCCTACTCTACATTCTGTATTTCATGTGCCATGCGGCCTCCTAGATAAAGTTAAAAGCAGAACCATAATAGAGCACACATACCTGTAACCTGTATATAACCGCTTCTATGTTGCAAAAAAGGCACTTGTGGATAGAGACCAGCCCAGGTCCCAGCATGTGGAGCAAGCTCTACACCATACCAGGACTATATCAGAACTGATCCTCCCAGTGCCAAACAGCAACCATTGATAAAGGCGGACCAGATCCAAGATGGTGCTTAATTAGCATTGCCTGTGGAAAGGGGTGAGGTAACTGAATCTGAACAGCTACCAACAGGAGGAATACATAGCAAACCAAAATCAGGCGTGCATGGCATGGTGGTGACCGGCCACCAGAATTTGTAGCATAACTACGACCAAACAGAGAGAGAGGGGAGCCAGCACGATCTGAAATTGGCATGCATCATATAAAAAGTGAAAATTCACAGATTTATTCCAACTGTACTACAATAAAAAAAATGAGATTTTTAGCAAATAATTGATCAATTTTTTGAGCCACCCCTGCCAACGTCACGGCAAATCTCAATAGGGGGGTCCTACTCTACATTCTGTATTTCATGTGCCATGCGGCCTCCTAGATAAAGTTAAAAGCAGAACCATAATAGAGCACACATACCTGTAACCTGTATATAACCGCTTCTATGTTGCAAAAAAGGCACTTGTGGATAGAGACCAGCCCAGGTCCCAGCATGTGGAGCAAGCTCTACACCATACCAGGACTATATCAGAACTGATCCTCCCAGTGCCAAACAGCAACCATTGATAAAGGCGGACCAGATCCAAGATGGTGCTTAATTAGCATTGCCTGTGGAAAGGGGTGAGGTAACTGAATCTGAACAGCTACCAACAGGAGGAATACATAGCAAACCAAAATCAGGCGTGCATGGCATGGTGGTGACCGGCCACCAGAATTTGTAGCATAACTACGACCAAACAGAGAGAGAGGGGAGCCAGCACGATCTGAAATTGGCATGCATCATATAAAAAGTGAAAATTCACAGATTTATTCCAACTGTACTACAATAAAAAAATGAGATTTTTAGCAAATAATTGATCAATTTTTTGAGCCACCCCTGCCAACGTCACGGCAAATCTCAATAGGGGGGTCCTACTCTACATTCTGTATTTCATGTGCCATGCGGCCTCCTAGATAAAGTTAAAAGCAGAACCATAATAGAGCACACATACCTGTAACCTGTATATAACCGCTTCTATGTTGCAAAATTTTCTCTGTTTTGACCGTAGTTATGCTACAAATCTGGTGTCTGACCAACACCATACCATGCACGCCTGATTTTGGTTTGCAATATATTCCTCCTGTTGGTAGCTGTTCAGACTCAGTTACCTCACCCCTTTCCACAGGCAATGCTAATTAAGCACCATTCTTGGATCTGGTCCGCCTTTATCAATGGTTGCTGTTTGGCACTGGGAGGATCAGTTGTGATATAGTCCTGGTATGTGTAGAGCTTGCTCCACATGCTGGGACCTGGGCTGGTCTCTATCCACAAGTGCCTTTTTTGCAACATGGAAGCGGCTATATACAGGTTGCAGGTATGTGTGCTCCATTATGGTTCTGCTTTTAACTTTATCTAGGAGGCCGCATGGCACATGAAATACAGAATGTAGAGTAGGACCCCCCTATTGAGATTTGCCGTGACGTTGGCAGGGGTGGCTCAAAAAATTGATCAATTATTTGCTAAAAATCTCATTTTTTTATTATAGTACAGTTGGAATAAATTTGTGAATTTTCACTTTTTATATGATGCATGCCAATTTCAGATCGTGCTGGTTCCCCTTTTTTTTCTCTTTTTTTTTTCTCTTTTTTTTCTCTGTTTTGACCGTAGTTATGCTACAAATCTGGTGTCTGACCAACACCATACCATGCACGCCTGATTTTGGTTTGCAATATATTCCTCCTGTTTGTAGCTGTTCAGACTCAGTTACCTCACCCCTTTCCACAGGCAATGCTAATTAAGCACCATTCTTGGATCTGGTCCGCCTTTATCAATGGTTGCTGTTTGGCACTGGGAGGATCAGTTGTGATATAGTCCTGGTATGTGTAGAGCTTGCTCCACATGCTGGGACCTGGGCTGGTCTCTATCCACAAGTGCCTTTTTTGCAACATGGAAGCGGCTATATACAGGTTGCAGGTATGTGTGCTCCATTATGGTTCTGCTTTTAACTTTATCTAGGAGGCCGCATGGCACATGAAATACAGAATGTAGAGTAGGACCCCCCTATTGAGATTTTCCGTGACGTTGGCAGGGGTGGCTCAAAAAATTGATCAATTATTTGCTAAAAATCTCATTTTTTTTATTATAGTACAGTTGGAATAAATTTGTGAATTTTCACTTTTTATATGATGCATGCCAATTTCAGATCGTGCTGGTTCCCCTTTTTTTTCTCTGTTTTGACCGTAGTTATGCTACAAATCTGGTGTCTGACCAACACCATACCATGCACGCCTGATTTTGGTTTGCAATATATTCCTCCTGTTGGTAGCTGTTCAGACTCAGTTACCTCACCCCTTTCCACAGGCAATGCTAATTAAGCACCATTCTTGGATCTGGTCCGCCTTTATCAATGGTTGCTGTTTGGCACTGGGAGGATCAGTTGTGATATAGTCCTGGTATGTGTAGAGCTTGCTCCACATGCTGGGACCTGGGCTGGTCTCTATCCACAAGTGCCTTTTTTGCAACATGGAAGCGGCTATATACAGGTTGCAGGTATGTGTGCTCCATTATGGTTCTGCTTTTAACTTTATCTAGGAGGCCGCATGGCACATGAAATACAGAATGTAGAGTAGGACCCCCCTATTGAGATTTGCCGTGACGTTGGCAGGGGTGGCTCAAAAAATTGATCAATTATTTGCTAAAAATCTCATTTTTTTATTATAGTACAGTTGGAATAAATTTGTGAATTTTCACTTTTTATATGATGCATGCCAATTTCAGATCGTGCTGGTTCCCCTTTTTTTTCTCTGTTTTGACCGTAGTTATGCTACAAATCTGGTGTCTGACCAACACCATACCATGCACGCCTGATTTTGGTTTGCAATATATTCCTCCTGTTGGTAGCTGTTCAGACTCAGTTACCTCACCCCTTTCCACAGGCAATGCTAATTAAGCACCATTCTTGGATCTGGTCCGCCTTTATCAATGGTTGCTGTTTGGCACTGGGAGGATCAGTTGTGATATAGTCCTGGTATGTGTAGAGCTTGCTCCACATGCTGGGACCTGGGCTGGTCTCTATCCACAAGTGCCTTTTTTGCAACATGGAAGCGGCTATATACAGGTTGCAGGTATGTGTGCTCCATTATGGTTCTGCTTTTAACTTTATCTAGGAGGCCGCATGGCACATGAAATACAGAATGTAGAGTAGGACCCCCCTATTGAGATTTGCCGTGACGTTGGCAGGGGTGGCTCAAAAAATTGATCAATTATTTGCTAAAAATCTCATTTTTTTATTATAGTACAGTTGGAATAAATTTGTGAATTTTCACTTTTTATATGATGCATGCCAATTTCAGATTGTGCTGGTTCCCCTTTTTTTTTCTTTGAGAGGATAGCAATGGATTTAGTCAGTCCAATAGTTAAATCTGCCAGGGGTCATCAATACATTTTGGTGGTACTGGATTACGCCACCCGTTATCCGGAGGCTGTACCCTTACGGAATGCCAATGCAAAAGCAATTTCAAAGGAGCTTTTAACATGTTTTCTCGCACAGGCATTCCAAAAGAGATACTTATGGATCAGGGGACCCCCTTTATGTCTCCTATACTCAAAGAACTATGTAAATTACTAAAAATCTCCCACCTGCGTACCTCAGTGTATCACCCTCAAACTGACGGTCTGGTCGAGCGCTTTAATAAAACCCTAAAGAGGATATTGAAAAGGGTGGTGGATAAGGACGTAAGGGATTGGGATGCTCTCCTGCTATATCTCTTGTTCGCCATACGAGAGGTACCCCAATCCTCCACAGGCTTTTCACCTTTTGAATTGGTCTATGGGCGGTGTCCCAGAGGACTGTTGGATATTGCCAAGGAGACTTGAGAGCAAGAGGTGACTCCTTACCGCAGTGTAGTTGAACATATAACAATCATGCAGGACAGAATTGCGGCAGTTATGCCAATAGTCAAAGAATGTTTGGAGCGCGCCCAACGCGCCCAAAGCAGGGTGTACAACCGGGCGGCTAAAACACGAGTTTTTCAACCTGGGGAGAGGGTGTTAGTGTTGGTACCTACTGTAGAAAATAATTTCTTGCAAAATGGCAGGGGGCATACGAGGTGCTGTAAAAAATAAGTGAAGTGAATTATAAGGTACACCAACCAGACAAGAGAAAACCCCAACAAATCTACCACATAAACTTGCTTAAGTTCCTGGTGGGACAGAGAGAGTCTGGTAGCAGAGACTACCCTTGATAGTGGGCCTCGAGTGGCATCAACATCTGAGGTAAGTGACCCCCAGATAGTACCACCAGAGGTGGCTATTGCAGACACGCTATCCAAGACCCAAATACAAGAAACCAAGGCGTTCATACAGATAAAACGCAGATATTTTTACAGAACTACCCGGCCGTACTCACCTAATTAAACATGAGATTGTCACCGACCCTCAGACACGAGTACGGTTAAAACCATATCGAATTCCATTGCCCAGGAAGTAAAGAAAATGCTGGCGCTCGGGGTTATTGCGGAGTCCCGGAGTGAGTGGGCTAGTCCTATCGTACTGGTGCCCAAGCCCGATGGGTCTATCTGGTTTTGTAATGATTTTCGCAAGTTAAATGAGGTATCGAAATTCGATGCCTACCCCATGCCAAGAGTTGATGAACTTATAGAGAGACTAGGTTCAGCCAGATACATATCCACTATTGACTTAACAAAAGGTTATTGGCAGATTCCCCTCACTAACTCGGCCAAAGGGAAAACTGCCTTTGTTACGCCACAGGGACTGTTCCAGTACCGGGATATGCCATTTGGGTTGCATGGAGCCCCAGCCACCTTCCAACGACTAATGGATATCATCCTAAAGCCCCCTGTCCAGTATGCATCCGCATATTTGGACGATATCATTATCTTTAGTGATAACTGGGAAACTCATTTGCCAAAAGGTACAAGCTGTCTTGGACTCTCTAAGGGCTGCCAGGTTGACTGCCAATCCCAAGAAGTGTACATTGGGGTTGGAAGAAGCTCGCTATCTGGGATACATCATTGGTAGGGGAGTTATAAAACCTAAGGCTAAAAAAGTGGACGCCATTCAGAATTGGCCACAACCGGTCACCAAAAGACAGGTCAGAGCCTTTTTGAGCATCATTGGCTATTACCAGCAGTTCATCAAAAATTTTGCTACTATCGCAGCCACACTCACAGATCTTACCAAGGGGTCAACCTCTGTCTCAATAAAGTGGAACGCAGAAGCAGAGAACGTCTTTCAAGGGTTGAAAAAGGCTTTATGTGACCAACCAGTGTTGGTTACCCCAAACTTTAAACGGGAGTTTATTGTTCAAACACATGCCTCTGGTGGGCCAACTAAGCAGAAAACTTAAGGAGGCAGAAAAAAAATACAGTGTGGTTGAGCGACAAGCCTTAGCTGTGAAGTGGGCCCTGGAAACCCTGCGCTATTATTTACTAGGACGCCGATTTAGCCTAGTGACTAGAGTTGAGCGCGGTTCGCGGTTCGAGGTTCTCCAGTTCGCGGCTCGAGTGATTTTGGGGGCTGTTCTAGATCGAACTAGAACTCGAGCTTTTTGCTAAAGCTCGATAGTTCTAGATACGTTCGAGAACGGTTTTAGCAGCAAAAAGACAAGCTAATTACTAGCTGGCTTTCCGCTGTAATAGTGTAAGTCACTTTGTGACTCACACTATTATGAAATTTCAGCGTATAGTGTGCGGGAACAGCGCATTCAGATCACTGCTGTTTGGATAATGGTTTTTTTTTCCTTGTCTTCCTTCCCTAAGCGCGCGCGTGTAGTGGGGCGGGCCAGAATGTCAGCCAATCCCAGACACACACAGCTAAGTGGACTTTTAGCCAGAGAAGCAACGGCATGTGTGATAGGATGTCCATGTCACATGTCCATGCATTATAAAAACGGACATTTTCCTCCAGCACGCCATTATCTGCCTTCTGCGTCTTGGTGTCAGTCACCGCTGGCGTAGCTCCTGTCTTCGATACTGCTGTGTACGCTCTATACACAGCGCTATACAGAATAGGGATAGAAATTTCTATTAGTCCTTTTAAGGGCTAATACCGGCAGGGTCAGAGCCATAGGTGACAGTCAGGTTACGTGAAAACAGATTTTAACAGCTACACAAGATGACAGCGTCTGTGTAGCTAAGGTCAGGGATTTCCTCGCTGCATTTCCCCATTAGGAGGGATAGAAAGGGAGGCTTCCTTTCCTCTACCCAGACCCACAACCCTGCCACTGTACCCTCCTGCCCTTTGCACACTCAAGCTCATTGTTACTAAGCCATTATACTAGCAAACACTGAGTAAACTTAGTGGCATCCTAAAAGTGGCTGTTGCACTTCCATTAGTGTCCCACTGGTGCAAAGATATTTGAAGCACCTCTGCATTGCACACTCAAGCTCATTGTTACAAAGCCATTATACTAGCAAACACTGAGTAAACTTAGTGGCATCCTAAAAGTGGCTGTTGGACTTCATTAGTGTCCCACTGGTGCAAATCTATGTGCAGCACCTCTGCATTGCACACTCAAACTCATTGTTACTAAGCCATTATACTAGCAAACACTGAGTAAACTTAGTGGCATCCTAAAAGTGGCTGTTGGACTTCCATGAGTGTCCCACTAGTGCAAAGATATTTGCAGCACCTCTGCATTGCACACTCAAGCTCCTTGTTACAAAGCCATTATAATACCAAACACTGAGGAAACTTAGTGGCATCCTAAAAGTGGCTGTTGGACTTCCATTAGTGTCCCACTGGTGCAAACCTATGTGCACCACCTCTGCATTGCACACTCAAACTCATTGTTACTAAGTCATTATACTAGCAAACTATGTTGCCAGTTTAAGGGCCGTAGTTGCATTGTCAGGGATAGTTATTGTTGTTTATTCTGCTGTTAATAAAGCTAGACCACAGCTGCAATCTACACCACCTCTCAATTTTTACTACCACATTTTAAGTGCACAATCTTGTCACAATCAAAATAAGTGGCAAAATGACAGATTCTGGTGGAAAGGGGAAGAGGCGTGTTGGAAAAGGAAAAAAAGGGTTTGTCCATAAGGAAGGTGGCAAAGCTCCATTAACATCTGCTGAAGATAGACCATCTTCCAGCAAAAGTAAGATGTCCCAGCTCTGAAGTCTCCATCCGCCCTGCACAGTATGGTGGAACTGAGATGGCTGAGTCTGCAGAGCTGTTCAGTCACACTATAGCCTGGGAATCAGAGATCTGCTCCCAAACTACAGTGAGTACAGACCAGGAAATGATCTGCAGTGATGCGCAGAACCTTTGTGACTCAGATTCAGGCCGTGATGACCAAGTTTTTGAGCATAATGTTGACCCTTATTCACAAACTGAAACACCTGTGGTAATAGACAATGAGGAACATACTGATGACGATGAGACGCAGATACCAGATTGGGATGACAACTTAAATATTCGGTCAGGGCAAGAAGAGGCTCGGTCTGAGGGTGAGGGGAGTGCAAACACAACAATTGATGAGGAAGTTCTAGATCCCACCTACTGTCAACCCACAGTTAGGCCCTCGAGGAGGTCAACAGAGACGGTGGAGGAGGATGCAACTGACAACGAAGTTACCTTGCGCCTTCCTGGACAGAGTCGGAGTACTGGTAGCACGTCTACAACTGCATCCTCAGCCACCACTGTGCCTCTGAGCACTAGTCAGGGTGGCTCAGCAGGTCGCATGCCCTCTAAGCCTTGCCTAGCCTGGTCCTTTTTTGACATAGCAAAAGATCGCCCAAATTATGTGATCTGTAAAATTTGTCGTGATTCTGTTAGTAGAGGGCAAAACCTCAGCAGTTTGACAACTTCTTCCATGAATCGTCACATGAATAAATATCATATGTCCCAGTGGGAAGCTCACCGTGCTGCAATGCGGCCTAGCAGAGCGAACCATCCACCGCCTGCCCCTTCCAGTGCATCCGCGCGCTCTTCATCTTCTAGGACTGTGGGGACAGCTGTCACATCTGGTTTTCCACGCACAACTTCCACCACTGTAACCGCAACAGGCAGTTTGCTTGGTAGGTCGTCAGTGGGTTTGGAAGGGGAATCAAGTGCGTTTGTACAGCTCTCTCAGACATCGATAGCACCAACGTTGGATGAAGGCAACATCATGTCTACGCCTGCACTTTCCTCACAAACCTGCATTTTTCCAGGGATACCCTACTCAACACCGTCTACACACAGCAGCCAGATCTCTGTCCCTCAGATGTGGACAAATAAAAGGCCATTTCCTGCGACCCATGACAAAGCTAAAAGGTTGACTTTATCCCTCTGTAAGCTCTTGGCTACCGAAATGCTGCCTTTCCGCCTGGTGGACACACAGGATTTTAGAGACCTTATGTCTGTCGCTGTGCCCCAGTACCAGATGCCCAGTCGCCACTACTTCTCTAAGAAAGGTGTGCCTGCGCTACACCAGCATGTCGCACACAACATCACCGCTTCCTTGAGAAACTCTGTGTGTGAATGGGTGCATTTCACCACCGATACTTGGACCAGTAAGCATGGACAGGGACGTTGCATGTCGCTGACTGGGCACTGGGTAACTATGGTGATAGATGGTGAAGGGTCTGCTGCACAAGTCTTGCCGTCCCCACGACTTGTGTGTCAATCCTCTGTCTGTCTAAGTTCCGCCACTGCTTCTGCCTCCTCCACCTCATCTGGGTCCTCCACCTCCGCCCCAAGCCTGCCTAGTCAGGCCACCAGCGTTCTCACTGCGCAGAAGGAATCACGCACCCCTCATTACTATGCTGGCAGCAGAGCGCAACGGCATCAGGCGGTCTTTAGCTTGACATGTCTTGAAAATAGGAGTCACAAAGCGGATGAGTTGTGGGCAGCTCTGGAGACTGAGTTTAATAAATGGTTGTCTCCACTCAACCTGCAGCCTGGTAAGGCCGTGTGCGACAATGCTGCAAACCTGGGTGCGGCCCTTCGCCTGGGCAAGGTTACACACGTGCCTTGTATGGCTCATGTGTTGAACCTTGTCCAGCAATTTTTAACACACTATCCCCGCCTAGATGGCCTTCTGAACAGGGCACGAAAACTGTCTGCTCACTTCCGCCGTTCAACCATCGCTGCTGAGCGACTTGCATTTCTCCAGAAGTCTTTCGGCCTGCCGGTTCATCGCCTGAAATGCGATGTGGCGACACGCTGGAATTTGACTCTCCACATGTTACAGCGACTGTGGCAGCACCGCCGAGCCCTGGTGCAATACGTCATGACTTATAGCCTGGGCTAACGAGATGCAGAGGTGGGGCAGATCACCCTGATGGAGTGGTCTCAGATCAAGGACCTATGCACCCTTCTGCACAGTTTCGACATGGCGACGAATATGTTTAGCGTTGACAATGCCATTATCAGCATGACAATTCCAGTCATTTACATGCTGGAGCACACGGTAAACACTATTCGGAGTCAGGGAGTGGGACAACAGGAAGGGGAGGAACTACAGGAGGATTCATATGCGCAAGACACAACAACATCACCAAGGTCCAGACGTTCATCATCACCAACGCGGCAGGCATGGGACCATGGGGGACAGGGATCAACAAGGGCGCATGGTAGCAGGCGAAATGTTGAGGAAGGTGCAGGAGAACATGAAGAAATGGAGGACGACCTGTCCATGGACGACTCAGCGGATGAGGGAGACCTTGGTCAAATTTCAGTTGAAAGAGGTTGAGGGGAGATGTCAGAGGAAGAAAGAACGGTTAGCACCTCTATGCCACAAACACAGCGTGGACTTGGTCCGCATGGCTGCGCAAGACACATGAGTGCCTTCTTGCTGCACTACCTCCAACATGACCCTCGTATTGTCAAAATTAGAAGTGATGATGACTACTGGCTTGCCTTACTATTAGATCCCCGCTACAAGTCCAAATTTTGTGACATAATTCCAGCCATAGAAAGGGACGCACGTATGCAGGAGTATCAGCAGAAGCTGTTACTCGATCTTAGTTCGGCTTTTCCACCAAACAACCGTGCAGGTGCAGGGAGTGAATCTCCCAGTTGTAACTTGACAAACATGGGACGGTCTCGTCATCTTCAACAGTCTACCCGTACCAGTAGCACCGTATCTGGTGCTGGTAACAGCAATTTTATTGAATCTTTTCATAATTTTTTTAGACCCTCCTTTGCAAGGCCACCAGAGACAACAGGTCTGACACATAGTCAACAGCTGGAGAGGATGATACAGGAGTATTTCCAAATGAACATCGATGCCATTACTTTGCAAATGGAGCCTTGCTCATTTTGGGCTTCAAATCTTGAAAAATGGCCAGAGCTCTCCACTTACGCCTTGGAGATTTTGTCGTGTCCAGCTGCCAGCGTTGTCTCTGAACGTGTCTTCAGTGCTGCTGGGTGTGTGCTGACAGATAAGCGCACGCGTCTGTCCAGTGACAATGTGGACAGACTAACGTTCATCAAAATGAACAAGTCATGGATCCACAAGGAATTTACTACCCCTGTGTCATCCTGGGGAGAGTAAATGCTTGAGTATTTTGAATGTGCTTGATGCAAATCTAGCTGTGAAGTGTACAACTAGGACACAAGTGCTGCCACTGATGGGGTGTCTGTGTGGCCCAATTTTTGGAAAAAAGGGAGACTCTTCTCGGAGTAACCCTTGCTGTGTTTTTAAAAATGATCCAAGATGCACAGCGCTGGGATCAGGAAAGACTTTGCTACCTACCCCAGTGTCATCCTGGGGACGGTTAAGTATGGCGTATTTTTGAATGTGCTTGATGCAAATCTAGCTGTGACGTGTACAACTGGGGCACAAGTGCTGACACTGAAGGGGTGGGTGTGTGTGGGGCCCAATTTTTGGAAAAAAGGGAGACTCCGCTTGGAGTAACCCTTGCTTACATTGTTTTTAAAAATGATCCAAGATGCACAGCGCTGGGATCAGGAAAGACTTTGCTACCTACCCCAGTGTCATCCTGGGGACGGTTAAGTATGGCGTATTTTTGAATGTGCTTGATGCAAATCTAGCTGTGAAGTGTACAACTGGGGCACAAGTGCTGCCACTGAAGGGGTGGGTGTGTGTGGGGCCCAATTTTTGGAAAAAAGGGAGACTCCGCTTGGAGTAGCCCTTGCTTACATTGTTTTTAAAAATGATCCAAGATGCACAGTGCTGGGATCAGGAAAGACTTTGCTACCTACCCCAGTGTCATCCTGGGGACGGTTAAGTATGGCGTATTTTTGAATGTGCTTGATGCAAATCTAGCTGTGAAGTGTACAACTGGGGCACAAGTGCTGCCACTGAAGGGGTGGGTGTGTGTGGGGCCCAATTTTTGGAAAAAAGGGAGACTCCGCTTGGAGTAGCCCTTGCTTACATTGTTTTTAAAAATGATCCAAGATGCACAGTGCTGGGATCAGGAAAGACTTTGCTACCTACCCCGGTGTCATCCTGGGGACGGTTAAGTATGGCGTATTTTTGAATGTGCTTGATGCAAATCTAGCTGTGAAGTGTACAACTGGGCCACAAGTGCTGCCACTTAAGGGGTGGGTGTGTGTGGGGCCCAATTTTTGGAAAAAAGGGAGACTCCGCTTGGAGTCACCTTGCGGTGTTTTACATGATTTTAGAAGGGCATGCCATGCCTATATCTGTGTCTCCTCCTCTTTTTCCTTGTCCTGCTCTTTTGTTTTCGCATGAGTCTATGTCCTTGTCACTTTCCCATGTGTTTGTGTTGTGTTGCGAGTTGTTTGTCACCTTTTGGACACCTTTGAGGGTGTTTTCTAGGTGTTTTTATGTGTTTGTGATTGCCTGCCATTGTTTCCTATGCGGTTCGAGTTTGGTTCGTCGAACGTTCGCCGAACCGAACTCGAACGAGACGCCCGTTCGGCGAACCGAAGTCGAGCCGAACCGCGACCGGTTCGCTCATCTCTACTAGTGACGGACTATTCACCCCTGACATGAATGTCCCAGGCAAAAGAGGGCAATGCGCGGGTGACACGCTGGTTCTTGGCGTTACAAATTTTAAATTTTCAGTGGAGCACAGAGCAGGCAAGGTGCATGGGAACGCAGACGCGTTGTCTAGAACGCACTGCTTGGTAAGTCATTGTGTCCGACCCCACGGGCTCGAACAGAGGGGGGGTGAATGTGAGATGTCGAGGGGAGAAGTACTAGAGAACAGGTATGTTTCCCCTCGGTTCATTTCATATGTCTCCATGTACTGAATGTGGAGCAGTCAGCCCATGCAAATGGGCTGGGAAAAGCTGGGAAAGTCAGATCTGGCTCAGCAATAAGTTAGTCACTGAAGCCTGTTTATTTCAGTGTAGTTTTGGGCTCGGTTTTTCCTGGAGCAATCAGTAGGAATGGCAGTGGGACTGGTTGCTCCCTTCTCCACATTCAATCCAGGTTTTGATTCCTCACTGGATCAGCTGAAATAATCAGGAGGCATTCAGAACAAGGAGACTGCTGAGGAGAGTAGTACAGGCTCATAGCTGCTGGTGCTGAGACTCCATACCTCCACTTGCTGTGCTGAGGAACTGACACAGTAAGAGAATACTATTTTGTTTCTTACATAGGTTTATTTTGTAGTTAGCATTCTGTTAGTTAGTGGCCATATGGCCTTAGACATTTATTTTCCTGTTTTTGCATGTGTAACACTGAGAGATAAGTGTACACAATAAAAAAAATGGCAGTGGCCGTATCTGTGTGGAACCTGCCCGTCTGCCGCTGTCATCTGTGAATCCATAGCCACTTGCTTGGACCAAAGCAAAGATCCCAGCTGAGCTATATCCCCTGTCTCACAATATATATATATATATATACAGTTAGGTCCAGAAATATTTGGACAGTGACACAATTTTCGCCAGTTGGGCTCTGCATGCCACCACATTGGATTTGAAATGAAACCTCTACAACAGAATTCAAGTGCAGATTGTAACGTTTAATTTGAAGGTTTGAACAAAAATATCTGATAGAAATTGTAGGAATTGTACACATTTCTTTACAAACACTCCACATTTTAGGAGGTCAAAAGTAATTGGACAAATAAACCAAACCCAAACAAAATATTTTTATTTTCAATATTTTGTTGCGAATCCTTTGGAGGCAATCACTGCCTTAAGTCTGGAACCTATGGACATCACCAAACGCTGGGTTTCCTCCTTCTTAATGCTTTGCCAGGCCTTTTACAGCCGCAGCCTTCAGGTCTTGCTTGTTTGTGGGTCTTTCCGTCTTAAGTCTGGATTTGAGCAAGTGAAATGCATGCTCAATTGGGTTAAGATCTGGTGATTGACTTGGCCATTGCAGAATGTTCCACTTTTTTGCACTCATGAACTCCTGGGTAGCTTTGGCTGTATGCTTGGGGTCATTGTCCATCTGTACTATGAAGCGTCGTCCGATCAACTTTGCGGCATTTGGCTGAATCTGGGCTGAAAGTATATCCCGGTACACTTCAGAATTCATCCGGCTACTCTTGTCTGCTGTTATGTCATCAATAAACACAAGTGACCCAGTGCCATTGAAAGCCATGTATGCCCATGCCATCACGTTGCCTCCACCATGTTTTACAGAGGATGTGGTGTGCCTTGGATCATGTGCCGTTCCCTTTCTTCTCCAAACTTTTTTCTTCCCATCATTCTGGTACAGGTTGATCTTGGTCTCATCTGTCCATAGAATACTTTTCCAGAACTGAGCTGGCTTCATGAGGTGTTTTTCAGCAAATTTAACTCTGGCCTGTCTATTTTTGGAATTGATGAATGGTTTGCATCTATATGTGAACCCTTTGTATTTACTTTCATGGAGTCTTCTCCTTACTGTCGACTTAGAGACAGATACACCTACTTCACTGAGAGTGTTCTGGACTTCAGTTGATGTTGTGAACGGATTCTTCTTCACCAAAGAAAGTATGCGGCGATCATCCACCACTGTTGTCATCCGTGGACGCCCAGGCCTTTTTTTTTTTTTTAACTATATTTTTATTCAAATTTTTCAATAACATAACACTGGCATAAGCGAATTCAGCATTGTAAATTCAACATTACATTGTCATATTTGATCATCCCAAATTCCATACCAATTTTTAAAATCAATAACCGTAACATGGCAAGATAAAGCAAAGGAAAGCAGCGACCCCTTACCCCATCATTCTTATCATTCCCCCCATTGAACCCTTGTGAACATGGTAATGACATATAATAAAGAAGTCCCACTCAAATCGGTTATTTCCCCCTCTCCTTTTAGTCAGCTTTCGGCCTTTCCTCCCCCACCTCCAAGCCATCCAATGTATCCTTCAATTTTTCAGTATGATACCAGACTGTGTCTTTGAAAGGTGACATAATCCTGACTATCTCCTCCCGAGTACAATAGGCCAGTATGAATTTCTTCCATTTGTTAAAGTGCTGTCGTATTCTATCCGCCCTCCTTTCTGCATCCAATCCTTCTATTTCAAGAAGATGCATGAGCTGACCCAAGATCTCTTCAATCGCGGGGACCCTAGACTCCAACCAATTTTTTAGTATCGCTCTCTTGGCTGCCAGAAGTATCACATGTATAAGTCTGGGTGGGTTAGTCATCTTCCCTTTGGTATCGTTCCCCTCCTCCCAATGGTGAAAAATAGCGAACCCAGGTGAGAGCCGAACTTCAAGACCCCACACCTTTTGTATACAACTTTTGATCTGTGACCATAATGGACTCAAATGGGGGCAGGACCACAACCCGTGAAGGAGATCAGTTCCACTACTCTTACACTTAGGGCAATACGTAATCCTGTCTGGCTTTGTTGCTGATGGAGGGAGATTAAAACCATAAATTGCCTTGTGCATAATTCTAAATTGGGTTTCTCGCCAATTCTCATTTAAAATTGATTTACGAAGAGCATTCCACCCTCCCCTAATTTTTACCCCCATAGACGGGTCCTCAAATTGTTTCTCCCAAGATTTAAATAAACCTTCCGGGTGCTGTCCTATTAATAGATCACGCATGGCTCCATAAAGAAAAGAGATAGATGATGAAGTTATTGAGTTCTTTACCAGACAATCAAAAGAGTTAAATACTACCTCCTGGGTCACATCATGCAACTGAGTCATAATACTATATCTCACTTGGTCATATTGGATTACTTGGTTAGGCCCCAGGCCATACTGCGCTATAATTTCATCTCTACTCAACCATCTAGGTTCTGAGGTGTGCAAGAGATGAGCAACAGTCCTTATACCCCTCACCTTCCACTCTTCAAACAGCTTATTGCTTGTCCCCTGCACAAACTCTGGATTCCCCCATATAGGCAAGTATTTGGATATTTTATGGGGAAGTTTGTAGTTTTTCCTCAACGCCTTCCACGCTGCAATCGTGTCTTTAAATAAGGAAGAGTGCTTGATTTTCACTGGGAGATTAGCCTGCCTAGTATGAAGCAATGCCACCAGATCCCAAGGTTGTGCATAGTCTCTCTCAAGCTCCAACGCTGAATAATGCCTAGAGCCTTTAATCCAATCCAGTATATATCTAGTCAAACAGGCTATATTGTAACCCCGAATGTTCGGCAAACTCAGACCTCCATGAACCTTAGATGCCATCAACTTCTTAAGCCCTATACGAGGGCGTTTCCCCCTCCAAATGAAGTGTGAAAAAGCTCTATTTAGCTGGACAATATCTTTATGCTTGAGAAGCAGGGGAAGTGTTTGAAGATGATACATTAATTTTGATATCGACATCATCTTAATTAGGTGGACTCTACCAATTATGTTCAATGGAAGGTCGTGCCATCTTTTAAGATCTCGCTCTATTTGGCTCAGAAGGGGTGGATAGTTTAGACTATAAAGGGTTGCCGGAACCTTACCTATTTTAACTCCCAGGTATGTGATATATGACTTAGCCACTGTAATTCCTTCAAAAGGGTTCTGCTCCCGTGTTTGAACATTTGTCCCTCCCAGGTATAGGAGCTCGCACTTTGACGCATTAATCTTGAAGCCTGAATACGCTCCAAACTCTCGCAAAATTTGTAAAATCTCGGGGACCTGCTGAGCTGGATTCGAAAGGAAAAGCAAAATGTCATCTGCAAAAAAAAGCTGACTGAATTTGTCTATTATTTACAGAAATACCCTGGAAGGTGCTATGTGTAGATAACAATCGTACCA
The DNA here is from genome assembly GCF_048569485.1 of Anomaloglossus baeobatrachus. Taxonomy (NCBI): domain Eukaryota; kingdom Metazoa; phylum Chordata; class Amphibia; order Anura; family Aromobatidae; genus Anomaloglossus; species Anomaloglossus baeobatrachus. The sequence continues at coordinate 40,695 of NW_027442792.1, forward strand.
ATGGTTCCAGAGCCAGATTAAAAAGTAATGGGGAAAGGGGGCAACCCTGTCTGGTTCCTTTCAGTAACGGAAAAGGGGCTGACAGATATCCTGGAATGTAAACTTGAGCCTTCGGATTTGTGTAAATTTCTCTAATGTAGGTATAAAATGACCCCGAAAAACGCATTTCATCTAGAACTCTATAAAGCCATGACCACTCAATATTGTCAAAGGCTTTCTCGGCATCTATTGTAAGCAAAGCGGGAGATTCTCCTTTCAGAGGCCGAAGGTTAACCCTATCCAGGACAAGAAGAACTTTTCTAATATTTAGTGTCCCTGATCTTTTCTGAATGAAACCGGCCTGTGCTGGGGAAATCAATTGGGGAAGAATTATAGCTAGACGATTCGCCATAATCTTTGACATTATCTTCATATCTAGGTTGATAAGTGATATGGGCCTATACGAACCCGGATCCTTCGGGTCCTTCCCCTGTTTAGGGATCAATTTTATATATGCCCGGTTATTATTTTGGAAAGACGCATTACCGTCTAGTATGCTATTATACAGTTCTAGTAATGTAGGTAAGATCTCTTCCTTTACTGTTTTATAGAATTCTCCCGTAAATCCGTCAGGGCCAGGGGCTTTATAATTATGCATGGAGTTGATTGTCCCCAATACTTCTTCCCCCGTAATTTTAGCATTCAGAAAAGTGCGATGCTCTTCTGTGAGTCGAGGTAGTGTCACTTTAGATAAAAGATTATTATCAGGAAATTTGTCTCCCTTTTCCGACGAATAAAGGTTTCTATAATACGTGCCTAAAGTCTCAGTTATTGTCTTAGGGTTTTTGTGTATCTCCCCCTTTTGATTTTTTATTTGCATGGGTCCCTGAGTTATAGTCCTATTTTTCGCTAAGTTGGCCAGTATTTTCCCTGCTTTATTTCCAAGGCGATGTAATGTAGCTTCTTGCATTGACCTAGCCATTTGTTCCCGTTTTTCCGCCCACTCATTAAAAGCTCTTTGGGCTATTACCCATCTATCTCTATGGTCCCTATCAGGATGCTTTTGAAAAGAAGTATATGCTTCCCTCAATTTATGGGAGGTTTCAGTAAATTTAAGATGAGCCTTTTTCTTCAAATAGGAAACATGTGCTATCGTTCTGCCCCGTAATACTGCCTTCGCCGTATCCCATAATAACATAGGTGTGTCTTTATGTTGATCATTATGTACCATAAATTCCGTCCACCATCCCTTTAATTTCAAGGAAAAATCTACGTTATCTTTAAGGAAGGAAGGATATCGCCACAGATAGTCCGTTCCTCTGGGATAAATGTTTGCTAGGTCTAGCACCACCGGGGCATGGTCAGAAATCACCAAATCCTGGATAGTAGCTGAGTGGAGCGCACGTACCAGGTTCCCTGAAATAAGAAAGTAGTCAATGCGAGACCAGGAGCTATTAGCATGTGAATAGTGCGTAAATTCCCTATCCTGAGGGTGCAGTAGTCTCCACGCATCCCATAAGGCCGTGGCATTTAACAGAGGGCGCATAACTTTATCATGGCCGCGCGGTACATTTGGGGGGCCTTTAGTATTTTTCCTGTCCTCTAGCACAGATACCACCGAGTTGAAATCCCCCCCAATTATTAGATTAAAATGGGCATGTTCTAAAATTTTGGCCTCAAGTCGTTGAAAGAATGATTTGTTGTTTTCGTTCGGGGCATAAATATTAAAGATTTTATAAATTCCTCCAGGTATCTCCACTGAGACCATCTGAACCCTACCTTCCGTGTCCGCATATGTTTCCAGGACTTGATGTTGTAATCTCCTACTTACTAATGTAATAACCCCTGCTTTCCTTTTAACTGAAGATGACCCATAGACTCCTCCAACCCACAATTTCCCCATCCTCTGCATGTCTGAACCTTCCAGATGAGTTTCCTGAAGGAGCGCAATGTCCGGTTTGAGGCGATTAAGGTGGCGTAATATCTTAATTCTTTTTTGGGGGGAACGTAACCCCTTAACATTCCAGGTGACTATTCTCATAAAGTGCATGTAATAAATGGAAATCCTGCCTTTCGTTTACCATGTTTTTGCTGCCCTCCTTTGCCAAAAAAAAAATTCAACCAATTAGACAATTGAACATAGTGCTCACTTGCAATAACGAGAGTAGTAGTAATAATAATAACTCTGTGTAAAATCTTTGCTACTTCACTTGAATCCAAAATCCCCAAACATTTCAAACATCTCCCTCCCCTCCCCCCCCCAACTATACCATAATACTCAGACTTCACTTTTTTCTGATCATCTTCCAAGCTCAGTCAACCTTATACTTGTATAGCATTTAACCAATATAAAGGAGTGTCCCACCTACAAAGAAAGAGAGAAGGAAAAAAAAAAAAAAAAAAAAAAAAAAGTTCTCTTTCCTTTCCTCCGCCTCAGATTTCTTGAACTTTTTCCACTGCGGCTTCTCCAGCCTAAATCAAAAACAGGTGCTTGAACTTCATACATCCGACATTTGTCTATTTGTCTCAGGTTCCCTTAAGTTCCTTGTTTTGTTGTCTCCGGTCCTTCGGGGAAGCTGTAGCGAGCTTCACAGAGCTCCCTTTGGTCACTCTCTGGTTCGGTGAGTCGTTGCGCCCTTGTCCTGGAGAATTCCTGAAGTCACGAGGACTGTTGATCCGCTCAATAAAGGCCTCTGCCTCCTTTGGACTTGAGAAAGAATTGTAGGATCCATCCTGATGTCTGATAATCAACGTTGCCGGGTACTTTAACTGGAAGCGTATATTTCTCTTAAATAAGGCAGAGCATATGTATGAGAATGCCCTCCGCTGCCGTGTGACCTCCGCAGAAAAATCCTCGAAGAGCAAGATGCGCGAGCCTTTCACCTCCAAGGGATGTTTCAATTTCTTGTATGCCTGTAATATTTCCTGTTTATCGGAGAAGTCCAAGTATTTCATTATGACTTGTCTTGGGCGTCTGTTATTTTCACTCTCATCACCTCTCCTTGGCGGACCAATGCGGTGCACCCTTTCCACTTTTCTCCTTCCTGCTACTCCCAGGGTTGTAGGAATAGTGGATTCACACAATGTACGTAGCTCACCAACCGGGTATGTTTCAGGCAGGCCGACAATGCGCAAATTGCTTCTTCTGGAGCGGTTCTCCAGATCGTCCACACGGTCCCTCAGGATCAGATTCTCCTTGGCCAGACGCATGACTGTAGTGTGGTCAGAGCTGAAGTCCTCCTCTAACGTCGACATTTTGGTTTCCATAGCCGCAACCTGTTCCACCGTCTCATCAAGTTGGTTCTGTATGGCACTGAGAGCTTTTGCTATTGATGCTTTAATTGTAGCGGAGATGTCAGGTAGCAAACGATTCGCGACTTCATCAGCCAGACGCTTATAATCCATACCCTCCACTGTTTTGAATACATCCGGGGTCCCCGTGGAATCCTCCATCTCCATCTGATGAGTATTCTCAGGTGACCGAGGGACACTTAATTCTGTATGGGCAGTCACAATCTTTTTTTCACACTGTACGCTGGATGTATGAGGATTTTGTGTTTTGGAGCTGCTACGCAGCAGGTATCTTTCCATCAAATAGTGAATGAAGGGACGCAAGTTTTGACACTGATTTTGTGTGGGTTGTCAGACAAATCTTGATTCTGCTCCCCCTTTTGTTTATTCTTACTTTCACCCCTTTCTCCCCCCTGCCAGAGTTATATGAATTCTCACTGTCCTGAAACTTTGCAGGGATGTATGTTTAAACTTCCCTCCTTCAGCTTCTTTCACTTTCTCCAGAGCTTTGCACTGATTCTGTATGCCTAGAGATTCAGCACCTGCTTGTTAAGCACAGGTCTGGACAAGATGGGGGAAGGGCCCAGGGATTCCCGGCGTTTTAACTCTGCTCTTTGCGGAACTTGTCAGTAGCGTTGTTTGCTGCTGATATCTTATCAGGACTCCAGGAGATTTATTATTCTGCTGCCGGTTAACTGTTTAGTGCTGGGGGAGTGAGTGCAAGGTAAGCTGCGTCCTGCTCTCTGTGTACAGATCTGATGTTAGTGCAGGGCAGGCTCCGGCGCCATCTTTATCATGCTGCCAGATCTTGAGAGGGAGGGGGAGAGCGAAGTTCACCGCGCTGTTTCAAGTGATTATCTCCACGGCTCCCCATGAACATCCCTGCATTCAGCAACTTCACTCACCGGTGGAATGGAGCGGGGGAGGCTGGTGGGATGTCCGGTATATATGTCAGAGCTGCAGGGAATGACAGAGCTCAGGCGTCCTGTGTCCTACATGATCAGCGCAGGAGCCGGAAGTCCCGCCCAGGCCTTTTTGAGTTCCCAAGCTCACCAGTCAATTCCTTTTTTCTCAGAATGTACCCGACTGTTGATTTTGCTACTCCAAGCATGTCTGCTATCTCTCTGATGGATTTTTTCTTTTTTTTCAGCCTCAGGATGTTCTGCTTCACCTCAATTTAGAGTTCCTTAGACCGCATGTTGTCTGGTCACAGCAACAGCTTCCAAATGCAAAACAACACACCTGTAATCAGCCCCAGACCTTTTAACTACTTCATTGATTACAGGTTAACGAGGGAGACGCCTTCAGAGTTAATTGCAGCCCTTAGAGTCCCTTGTCCAATTACTTTTGGTCCCTTTAAAAAGAGGAGGCTATGCATTACAGAGCTATGATTCCTAAACCCTTTCTCCGATTTGGATGTGAAAACTCTCATATTGCAGCTGGGAGTGTGCACTTTCAGCCCATATTATATATATATAAAATTGTATTTCTGAACATGTTTTTGTAAACAGCTAAAATAACAAAACTTGTGTCACTGTCCAAATATTTCTGGACCTAACTGTATATTTATTTACAGCCAGCCCTTGCACTTTATTTACCCCGCGACCATCATTTTGTTAATTTCGACAGCCCTATTATTGTTACTTCTGTTATTATCTACATCCAAATCTAAAGAATTAGCCAATCTGGCTTTATCTGTTCACTATACTCCTAGGATTTGTGTTGTGAATATCAGTTATACTTTTGCTTCTGTGAGGCTCCCTCTTGTGGCCAGGAATGGTTTGGACAGAGACCAAGTGTGCTGGAGCAATGGGCGTTTCAATTGCTAACTCTCTGCCTATTTAAGCTTTTGCTTCATGGCTGTCTGGGTCGGTTATCATTTGTTCTTTACTTCACCAGCCTTTTCATCTTGCTCCAGACCACATCTACCCCAGATAAGTGCTTGTTTCTTTCTTAAGTTGTTTTGTTCTTTTCTGGGTTGTCAATTATTGTGGTTATTGTCAGTTTATTTTCAAGCAGGAATCTTCCCTCTCTGTTGCTTAGCTGGGAAGCTCCCTTGTTATGATCCGGAACCATGGAAGATCACCACAAATCATTGGCAAAAAGGTGACAAGAGCATTGGCAACTAATCTGGCCGCCATCCCCTTACTAACCAACACAACTAGAAGTAGCTGAGGGGTGAACTAACATCCTGTGCACCGTGAACCCAGCCGGAGAACTAACTATCCTAAAGGTAGGAAAGATGAATAACTCTCTGCCTCAGAAAATAGACAAGAATAGCAAGCCCCCCACATTCAAAGACTGCGGTGATATAGGAAAAACACAATACACAGGTAGATGACAGGATTAGCAAAAGGTGAGGCCCCCGCTGACTAAAATAGGAAAGGACAGGAAAGGGACTGATGGTAGCCAGAGAAAAACCCTGCAAAATACCAACTTCCTGATAGTACAAAAAGGCCCTCAGATCGCTCGATCTGAACTCCGTCCTATACCAGGTGCCCTTGTCATACCAATGAACAGAAAACAAGAATTATAACAAATTCAACAAGCCATAAACACATGGACCCAAAGGAGCTATACTCCACATAGAACTGCAGGGAGTTCCTCAACAATCCACTGAGGGGGAAAATCCCTGGAAGGAAATAAACTGAAACCAACCACAACAAATGACAAACCCAGATAAGCAAAAGAACCAGGCAATAAATAAAGAGCAAGAACTTATCTGGAGTGGATGTGATGTAGAGCAGGATTAAGCAGGCTAGAGATACAAAGAACAACTGACATCCGGCAACAGCCTGCAATCAGACCAGGACTTAAATAAGCAGAGCGTTAGGAAAGGAAACACCCACTGCACAACACACCTGGTCTCTGTCCAAACCCTTCCTGGCCACCAGAGGGAGCCTCCCAGCAGCCAAGACATAACTAACATTCACAACACTCCCTGCAGCTATGTTTGGAGTTTTTGCTCCTATAAGTCCATGTGTTTGTTGCTTCTTGAATTTGTAATTGTTCCTGTTTTATGTTCATTGGTTTGACAAGAGCGCCTGATATAGGACGGCGTGCAGATCGTGCGATCTGAGGACCTTTTTGTACTATCAGGTATTTGGGTTTTTGTAGGGTTTTTCTCTGATCACCATCAGCTTCTTCCCTATCCTTTCCTATTTAGTTAGTGGTGCCTCACTATGCTAATCCTATCATCCATCTGTGTATTGTATTTTCTTATATCTTTGAATGTGGGGGGTTTGCTATACCTTTTGCGGACTATCTCTGAGGCAGAGAGTTATTCATCCTTCCTTCCTATAGGATAGCTAGTTTTCCGGCTGGGTTCGCGGTGCATAGGATGTTAGTTTACCCCTCAGCTACTTCTAGTGTTGATGGTTTAGTAAGGGGATGGCGGCCAGATTAGTTGCCAATGCGCTTGTCACCTTTTTGCCAATGATCTATTGTGATCTTCCATGGTTCCAGATCATAACAGATTTGTATAATTTAACCCAATTTAGAGTGTGTTAACCCTCCACATCCTTGTGTGTTTTGTATACTGTAACACTGCATTTTTATTGTGTTTTTGTATGTCTATCACTTACTGTATACATTTTTCTAAAAATAAAGTATTTCTATATTTCATATGCGGAATTACTCTGTCATGCTGCCACCAGGGGGAGCCAGAGCTTTGCAGCAGAAGACACTACACAGAGCAACGAGAACCAGTAAGTAAATACACAGTGTTCTCATACACTGCCTCACAGCACAGGTGAGAAGCAAAGATGTAGGGCATGCGAGGAATAGTCAGGCAGGCTGGGTCAAACACCGTACGGGCAAAAGCAGGACCGGAGGAACGAGCAGAAGCGGAGTCAAAGTCAGGTCAAGGTCAGTACCGGAGGAAGCAACCGAGTGGAGAAATAGGAGAGGGGACAGAGGACAGGAAGGACGACCAGGGGACAGAACACAGACAAGCGCACGGGGGCACAGGAACAGACAGATCAGGATTAGAGTTGAGCGCGGTTCGTGGTTCTCCATTTCGCGGTTAGAGTGATTTTGGGGGGTGTTCTAGATCGAACTAGAACTCGAGCTTTTTGGTAAAAGTTCGGCAGTTCGAGTTACGTTCGAGAATGGTTCGATCAGCAAAAAGCAGGGCTTTTTACAGCTACAGTGTGCAGGGAGCCATCGCTGGCAGCCTGCGGTAAGCTGGTAACCAAGATAAATATCGGGTATCCAAGCAAAGTGCTTTGTTTAGTAGCCCGATATTTATCTTAGTTACATGTGCAGGGAGCCGACACTTCCCCGCTGGGCTCCGCCCCCTCCTGCACTCGGCATGTACACACACACACTCACACTCACCAGTCCCCAGCCATGCAGTACCCGGCACTGACGTCTTCAGCCCCACATGGCCCCGCTAGGCTCCACCCACTTTGCACTCCGCTGCCCGCACACATGGCCCCGCTAGGCTCCACCCACTTGCACTCCGCACACATTACCCCGCTTGGCTCCACCCACCTGGCACTCTGCCCACATTACCCCGCTTGGCTCCACCCACCTGGCACTCTGCACACATTACCCCGCTTTACTCCACCCACCTGGCACTCTGCACACATTACCCCGCTTGGCTCCCCCCACCTGGGACTCTGCACACATTACCCCGCTTGGCTCCGCCCACCTGGCACTCTGCACACATTACCCCGCTTGGCTCCACCCACCTGCACTCCGCACACATGGTTCTGCTTGGCTCCGCCCACCTGGCACTCTGCACACATTACCCCACTTGGCTCCACCCACCTGGGACTCTGCACACATTACATAGCTTGGCTCCACCCACCTGCACTCCGCACACATTACCCCGCTTGGCTCTACCCACCTGCACTCCGCACACATTACTCTGCTTGGCTCTGCCCACCTGGCACTCTGCACACATTACCCCGCTTGGCTCCACCCACCTGGCACTATGCACATATTACTCCACTTAGCTTCGCCCACCTGGCACTCTGCACACATTACCCCGCTTGGCTCCACCCACGTGGCACTATGCACACATTACCCCGCTTGGCTCCGCCCACCTGGAACTTTGCACACATTACCCCGCTTGGCTCCGCCCACCTGGCACTCTGCACACATTACACCGTTTGGCTCCACCCACCTGGCACTCTGCACACATTACCCCACTTGGCTCCACCCACCTGGGACTCTGCACACATTACCCCGCTTGGCTCCACCCACCTGGCACTATGCACACATTACCCCGCTTAGCTCCGCCCACCTGGCACTCTTCACACATTACCCTACTTGGCTCCACCCACCTGTAACTCTGCACACATTACCCCGCTTAGCTCCACCCACCTCGCACTCCGCACACATTACTCCGCTCAGCTTACCTGCGGTGATGAAGTCCCGCCCTCCCGACCTTAGCGCTGTCACTGTCCTCCATGGCCGCCGCTTGTCACATCTCCTCTCGCTGCCGACCAAAGACTGTCACCAGCGGTGACGTCACAGGCTCCCGCGATACTTGGCTGTGAAGGTCATTGAAGTCAGTGACATGTCTGCTATCAGCAGTGCAGGAGATCGTCACCGCAGGTAATGTACCTCGCTCCTGACAGCAGCACTTGTCATGCCCTGCAGTGACCTGGGCTGACCTATTGATGTTAGCTCAGGTCACTGCATTGCTCTCCCAGCCAATGTGGAACATTCTGTTCTTCATTGAATGGGACAGTGACTATGGTATGGATCGTCATGGGAACCCCTTGGATTACAGCAGACCTGGATTTGTTTTTCTTTCTAATAAATTGGTGAAAGAGGGAATGTTTTGGGCAGTGTTTTTTCAAATAAAAATGTGTTTGTCGTCTATTTTTTTTTTTATTACTGACTGGGTTGGTGATGTCGGGTATCTGATAGACTCCTGACCTCACGAACCCCAGGGCTTGATGCCAGGTGACAATATACATCTGGTATTAACCCCATATATTACCCCATTTGCCACCGCACCAGGGCATGGGATGAGCTGGGGCGAAGCACCAGGATTGGCGCATCTAATAGATGCGCCACTTCTGGGGCGGCTGCGGCCTGCTATTTTTAGGCTGGGGAGAGTCCAATAATCATGGACCTCCCTAGTCTGAGAATATCAGACCCCAGCTGTCCGCTTTACCTTGGCTGGTGATCCAATTTTGGGGGGACCCCCACGTCTTTTTTTTTTAATTATTTATTTAATTTAAAATAACAGCGTGGAGTGCCCTCAGTTTTGGATTACCAGCCAAGGTGAAGCTGCCAGCTGTGGGCTGCAGCCGTCTGCTTTACCCTAGCTGGCTACAAAAATAGGGGGAACCCCACATCATTTTTTTGGCTAAATACAAGGCTAAGCACCCCTTAGTGCCACATGAAAGGCACCAAAGGGTGCAAAATTACAAAATGCAGGAGAGTGGGACATTATGTGTCTTTCTGCCATTATAATGACAGAAAAGACTGATATGAAGTGTACAAGCAAAAGAAAATCACCAGAGCGCTCTACACTGTGAAAAGCAGTAGAAAATGGCACTGGAGTGAACATCTCATGTAGGTTGAAGCTATGGATCTGTACCGCCCTGGGGGCTCGGCTGCTCTCCGCCGAGCCGCTCGGATCCGGGCTCGGGTTGTCGGTGGCTCGAGCGCCTCCGGACTGGGGGCCACGTCGCTCTGGAAAGGAGGGGTAGGTTTGGTTGTTTGGCTTGGGGTGGACTGGTTTCACAGCCCGGTAACAGTTCGTGACGCCACCCACGGGTCGTGGTGAGGTGATGGGCACCACCGCTGCGGTGAGGGTGCGGAGGCTCGTCCGGGATCGGTGGTGGGTCGCAGCTAGGTGTTGACCCCTCCGTGGGTAGGGGGCTTGTTGGTCCTGGGGCCAGGTGGCAGGAGCGGGGGGTTGCAGGACGCAGGGGCACGCATGCGGTGCCTGATGGCACTGGTGTACTCACGATTAAACCACACAGAGTCAATGGTAAACCAAGTTCGGTGTAGATCGGTGCCCGCAGCCGGCTGCGTGAGTCCCCAGTGAGGTTGGTGATGTCGCCTTTCTCCTGCACCTTTAAATTTGCTATAGTGACTCCTATGCTTCAGCAACGGTAGTCCACTCCCTGGCTTTTGGGTACCGGAGGAGCCCTTTTGCCCGCAGGCGCTAGCCCTTTGGATCTCTGGCCCTTGGCGGTGGCTCTTATCCGGAATCGGTGGGCTGTTGCCGTCTATCGGGACTTTGGGTGGGAATGAACCCCTGAGGTCCAGACCGCAATCAGTAGATTTGTCTGAGCCCGGTTGCTTCTGGGCTAGAACGGGGTCTGAGTACCCTGCCTGGTGCTCCGGTTGACTTGTTAACTCCCCGATTCGGGTACGAAGGGTCACCACCCTCTTCTCGGTCCCTACGGTTCCGCAGTTCAGTCCCTGACCGGACTCCTGCAGACGGCCATCACCGGCTGCCTGCCTGACAGTTCCAAGGGGTCCTAGGCTCCGCCCTAGGCCCCTGACTCTCAGCTCGCCACTTTTACTCCTCTCATTACTCCTCTCCCCACTCGACTCACTTGTCCTTTCCCTGCCTCAGGCCAGCAGACTCCTCGGACGGCGTGACTATCCGCCTGGCTCCGCCCAACTGGTGTGCCTGACTAGACCTGAGGGAGGCGGTCAGGACTTGTTGGCTGCTGGTGCCTCACTGGGGTGGGGGTGTGTGTGGTGTTGTGTGTTGTTACCTGTGACCCCTGGGGGTCCAGGGCGTCACAGATCCTGGGTAAATTTATGTATTTTACCTCCTTTCAGTTTTTTTGCAGTATGCAAACAAACGGAAGGCACACGGATGACATACGGACCGTATATGGAACAGAAGCGGATGCCACATGGATGCACCTGTAAAAAAAACAAACTGTTTTTTGTGGACCGCGAAAACGGATCGGTTGTGTGAATGAAGCGCTATTCTGGTCTGCCGTTTATAAACAGCAGGCAGAAATAAGTGAATAGCGCCCCCTAGCGTCAGAAAATCTCCGTGGTTTCAGGGGGTAGCTGAGACCCTGGAGATCATGATTTAGGCCGTTTTTTCCGGTCCCCGCTCACGTGATCACCGGTATACACCGTATACCGATGATCACGTTACAGTAAATGACAGCGTCTGTAAAAAATTATTTATCTCCCATCTGGCATGAACAAACATGTCAGATGGGAGATAAATCTCCTCCCCGGTCCCCCGGTGTCGCCAAAGTGTCTCCCCCCCGACCCCTCCCGGAAATCCAAGATGGCCGCGCGCACAGCAGTGCGCCAGACGCATTCACCCTACTCCTCTGATTTCTGTCGCATGTGCTATGACACATGTGACAGAAAACTCCTCTCCAGGCCCTGCCAGGTCACCCTCTATAACCCCACCGGTGTTCCCCGGTGTCCCACGGTATCTGTGGAGCGTTAATCTCCCGCGGCCCTCTCCTTCACAATAGACACTGCCGCATGCACAGAGCGGCTGTCAGCTCAGCTTCCTGTGGTCAGACACAGTGAGTGGTGGTTATGCATCTGTAAGCTAAATGGGCGGCACGGTGGCTCAGTGGTTAGCACTGCAGTCTTGCAGCGCTGACGTCCTGGGTTCAATTCCCACCAAGGACACCATCTGCAATGAGTTTGTATGTTCTCCCCATGTTTGCGTGGGTTTCCTCTGGGTACTCTGGTTTCCTCCCACACTCCAAAGACATACAGATAGGGAATTTAGATTGTGAGCCCCAATGGGGATAGTGTTCCCAATGTATGTAAAGCGCTATGGAATTAATAGCGCTATATAAATGAATAAATTATTATTATTATTATTATTGCAATGCCCTGCTCATGAGGTAAGGAACATAGTTGATCAGGAGAGCTATACTACATTTCCAAATGGAGGTATGTGCTATTTCTGTTGCCCTGCTGAACGACTACCAAACATGAGAGTCCGTTATACGCCAGAAGAAAACACATCTAAATAGCGAGCTCTGTTGTTTAGTATTCATTCAGCTGGATAACTGGACTTAAAGGGGTATTCCATCTCCAAGATCCTATCCCCAATATATAGTAGGTGGAATAGCAGTAATATCAGCAAATACCAATATTTGGAAATGTAGAATAGTTCTCCTGATTAGGCATGCCCTTACCTCATGAGCAGGGCATTGCAGCTTTGATAGCAACCGTTACAACATGCTGCTGTGGACCCGGGGAGAGTGGGTGCAGATTCATTGCACCCACACTCCTCACATGGAGGGTCTGCACTCCTAGAAAATGGGGGATACGTTCCCTGAGCGTGTCCCCCCATATTCTAAACGGTCGAGAGTCGTTGTGGGACCCCCTTATTTTTTTTCTTACAATAAATTGGTGAAAGAGGGAATGTTTTGGGGAGTGTTTTTTCAAATAATTTTTTTTTGTCTATTTTTTTGTTAGTACTGACAGTTTGTGATGTCGGGTATCTGACAGACGCCATGACATCACAAACTGCTGGGCTTGATGTCAGGTGACCTTACAGCTAGTAGCAACCCCATTTATTACCCCGTTTGCCACTGCACCAGGGCACGGGATGAGCTGGGGTGAAGCGCCAGGATTGGCGCATCTAGTGGATGCGTCACTTCTGGGGCGCCTGCGGCCTGCTATTTTTAGGCTGTGAAGGGCCAATAACTATGGACCTTTCCATCCTGAGAATACCAGACCACAGCTGTCCACTTTACCTTGGCTGGTGATCCAATTTGGGGGGACCCTACTTTTTTTTTGTAATTATTATTATTTATAAAATAATTATAAAAAAAGAGCCTGGGGTGACCTCCACATTGGATCACCAACCACGGTAAAGCTGCCAGCTGTGGTTTTCAGGCTACAGCCGTCTGCTTTACCCTAGCTGGCTATCAAAAATGGGGGGACCCCACGTCATTTTTTTAAACTTTTTTTTAATGGGCTTCCCTGTATTTTGATTGCCAGCCAAGGTAACACCAGGCAGATGGGCTGGCAACCTGTAGCTGTCTGCTTTATCTGCGCTGAAAATCAAAAATACCGCGGAGCGCTACGTCATTTTTTTAATGATTTATTTTTACAGTTCTGTCATGTCAGGCAATCAAAATACACGGAAGCACTTTTTTTTTTAGTTATTTAAATAAATAATTAAAAAAAAAATATATGGGCTCCCGCTGCATTTTTTGTATTGCTAGCTATGGGTAATCCAAGCAGCTACTGGCTGCCAACCCCCACTGCTTGGTGTTACCTTCACTGGCAATGGAAAATCCAGGAAAGCATTTTTTTACTTTTTTTGCCAAAAAACTAAAAAAAAAAAAAAATGACGTGAGCTTCTCCATCTTTTTGTATGCTAGCCAGGTACAGCAGGCAGGTACGGCTGCCCCCAACCCCCAGCTGCCTATTTGTATCCGGCTGGGAATTTAAAATATAGGGAAACCCTTTTTTTAATTATTTCATGAATTTCATGAAATAATTAAAAAACAAATGACATGGGCTTCTCCCCATTTTTGTGTCCAGCCAGGTACAACTAGGCAGCTGGGGATTGGAATCCGCAGCACAGGTTAGCCCGAGGTTTCTGGGCGCCTCTGATGCGAATTGCAATCCGCAGTCGCCCCAGAAAATGGCGCTTTCATAGAAGCGCCATCATCTGGCGCTGTAGCCAACTCTTCAAGCAGCCCTGAAGCCGGGTGGCTTGCTGAGTAATCATGAGTTAATACTGGCTTTGTATTACTAGCTAGTATTAAGCCAGAGATTCTTAATGTCAGGCAAGTTTGACCCGGCCATTAAGAATCTATAATAAAGGGTTAAAAAAAGACACCACACACAGTTAAAATACTTTAATAGAAATAAATACACAGACACATTACAGACTCCATGTATATTACTCCCTCTTATCCCTCCACGATCCATGGTCTTCTGTCTTCTTTCTCCTTCAACACATTCAGCTCTGCTACATCAGCAGCGGTGCATGTGAGAAAGGACGCTGCTTCCCGTGCAGCCTGAGTGATCAGAGGCTCCGTGCTGAATAGCGGTGATGTCACCATTGACAGGCGAGTTGCTATAGCAACGGTGATCTCCGTTATTAACCGGCTGTGGCAGGCGGTGAATAAGGGAACGGGGAAGCAGACCGGGAAACCGACCGTGTGCCAGAGCATCTCGCCAGTACACGGAGATACACAAACAATCACCGCGTACTGGAGAGATGCACTGACAGGACCTAGGACAGGCCATGACGTCTAGCCATGTGACCAGTCTGTAGCCAATGAGATAACAGACACGTGACTGGTCACATGCTATTTTGACGACATCACGTAGGTCCTGTCATCACTGCTGGTTACCGGGAAGATGCAGCGATTATCGGGAGGAATAGCGGCAGGAGACAGAGTGCAGGACGCATCCCGGGGACCGGTAAGTGATATGGCAATGTTTATTAACTGTATGTGTACATTTATAACGTGTTTTTATGTGTTTGTGATTGCCTCCCATTGTTTCCTATGGGGTTCGAGCGGTTCGCCGAACCAGTTCGCCGAACCGAACTCGAACGAGACCTCCTTCGGCGAACCAAGCTCGAGCCGAACCGCGACCGGTTCGCTCATCTCTAATCAGGATATCACTCACAGGACCAGCAATCACAGGCAAAGCAGTGCTAAGCTTATAGCCGGCACTGGTTCACTGGAAATGTCAGCTTTTAAGGCATCCAAGGTCCGGAAGTGAGGCCCGAGAGAAGGCTCCACCCCCTAGCCATGTGGACGGGGAGGCGAACCATGACAGTACCCCCTCCTCAAGGGGGGGCCACCGGACCCCCAGGAAACTTCCGGTGGAAAGCCGCAATCAACCGATCGGCCCGCACGGATCGAGCCGGCACCCAGGTCCTGTCATCCGGACCGTAACCCTTCCAATGGATCAGATACTGGAGGGAACTAGGAACCCAACAAGAATCGATAATATGCTGGATCTCGTACTCCTCCTCACCGTCCACCAATATTGGAGCCGGGGGCATCTGAGAATCCACCACAGATAGAACAAATGGCTTAAGCAAGAGGTATGAAATACGTTAGGAATACGCAAGGTCTGGGGCAGTTGTAACCGAAAGACCACCGGGTTGATCACTTGAATGATCTCATAGGGTCCTATAAACTTAGGACCCAACTTAGCAGACGGAACCCTAAGCCTAATATTCCGAGTGGACAGCCACACTTTGTCCCCCACTTGAAAGGGGGGTCCCAGAGAACGGCATTTGTCCGCTTGGCGTTTCTGGGACTGTTGAGCGTCTCGATACACCGTCGTACCTCCTTCCACACCTCCCCCAGATACTGAACGACGGACTCGGCCCCTGGACACCCCGAATCCATTCTAGAGAAGGTCCCGAAGTGAGGGTGAAACCCGTAATTACAGAAGAAGGGAGAAGTCCCCGTAGACTGATGGACTCTGCTATTGAATGCAAACTCCGCAAGGGGCAAAAACGTACACCAATCCTCCTGCTGAGCAGAAACAAAGCACTGCAGGATTTGCTCAAGGGTCTGATTCGTCCTCTCCGTCTGCCCATTGGACTCGGGATGATAGGCGGACAAGAAGGACAACTCAATTCCCAACCGCCTGCACAAGGCCCTCCAAAACCGAGAAATGAATTGTACCCCCCTGTCAGACACAACATTCAGGGGCAACCCATGTAACCGAACCACCTGGTCACAATAAAGTGGTTGGCAAGGGCCGCAGCATTAGGTAGACCGGAGAGGGGAACAAAATGTGCCTGTTTACTAAAACGATCCACCACCACCCACATCACAGTCATACCATTTGAGACAGGGAGGTCCGTAATGAAATCAATGGACAAGTGGGTCCATGGTCTTTCAGGAACAGGTAATGGAACCAGTTCCCCGGCCAGCCGGTTACGACATACCTTAGCACGGGCACATGTAGCACAGGCAGACACAAACCCAGCAACATCTGAGTGAAGCGATGGCCACCAAAACAGTCAAGCAACAGCCCTGCGAGTGGCTGTAATTCCAGGATGGCCGCTAAGTACGGACTCATGGAAATCTTGAAGTACTCGTATCCGGAGGTGCAAAGGGACAAACAGTTTAGTGTCTGGAGCGGAAGATGGAGCTGAGGACTGAGCCTCCCTGACCTCAGCCTCTAACTTGGATGACAAGGCAGCGACCACCACCCCTCGCGGAAGAATGGAGGAAGGATGCTCTGGAGGTGACACAGGGTCCAAACTACGGGACAGTGCATCTGCCCTCACGTTTTTAGACCCCGGCTGAAAAGTAATACAAAACTGTAATCTAGAAAAAAAAAAAGAGCCCACCTCGCTTGTCGAGCCGTCAATCTCTTGGCGGACTCGATATACGCAAGGTTTTTATGATCAGTGATGACAGTAATACAGTGAACAGCACCCTCCAAAAAATGCCTCCATTCTTCAAATGCCAACTTTACCGCCAATAATTCACGGTTACCCACATCATAATTCCTCTCAGCCGGAGTGACTTTCTTGGAGAAGAATGCACATGGTCGCAGATTAGTCAGAGTAGCAGGGCCCTGAGAGAGAACAGCTCCCACCCCCACCTCTGAGGCGTCCACCTCCACAATAAACGGCGCCTCGAGGTCAGGCTGTACCAGGACCGGGGCGGACATGAACCGATCCTTCAACTCAAGAAAGGCCTGGACAGCCGTTTGTGACCAGTTCTGCAGATCTGCCCCTTTCCGTGTAAGGTCAGTCAATGGCTTGGCAATTTGAGAAAACCCCTTAATGAACCTTCGATAATAATTTGCGAAACCCAAAAAGCGTTGTAGTGCCTTGATATCCCTGGGTTGCACCCAATCCACGATAGCCTGCACCTTTCCTGGGTCCATTTTAAACCCATCACGAGAAAGGAGTAAAAACAAAAAAGGCTATTTCCTGAACAGAGAAAACACATTTTTCAAGCTTGGCAAACAGATGGTTATCACGTAATCTCTGTAATACTGAGCGAACATGCGTAATATGCGTATCCCTATCGGCAGAATAAATCAAAATGTCATCGAGATAGATGACCACAAAACGACCAAGAAAATCAAAGAAGATATCATTGATGAAATTTTGAAACACCGCAGGAGCATTTGTTAGACCAAAAGGCATCACCAAATTCTCAAATAACCCCTCTGACGTCAGAAAGGCCGTTTTCCACTCATCCCCTTCTCTAATACGGATAAGATTATAGGCCCCCCTGAGGTCTAGTTTGGTAAACCACCGGGTTTCAGAGAGTTGGTTGTAGACATCAGGGATGAGTGGAGGTGGATACGTGTTTTTCACAGTAATTTTGTTCAATTCTCGGAAATCGAGATATGGCCTTAATCCTCCGTCCTTCATCTTTACAAAAAAGAACCCAGTGGCCACAGGGGAAGAAGAAGAATGGATATGCCCTTTACGTATATTATCAGATATGTACGATTTCATAGCAGCCCATTCTGGACCCGAGAGGTGATATAAACGGGCCTTGGGCAATTTGGTAATGGGAAGCAAATCGATGGCACAGTCATATGGGCGATGAGGCGGAAAAACCTCGGCCTCTGTTTCCGAGAATACGTCTCCGTAGTCCCTCAGGTATTCCGGAAGACCCTCAGGACTTACGGAGAACACAGGTACAGATTGTAAACACCTTTTATGACAAGCAGGACTCCATTTGACTATGGTACGACACTCCCAATCAATAACGGGATTATGTAACATTAACCATGGATACCCCAACACTAATCCAGCAGGGAGATTGGCCATTACAAAACAAGAAATAGTTTCAGAATGCTGAGACCCGATCACCAGAGTAAATTTTTCTGTAGCAAACCGAATGAGGTTTTGAGGCAGCAGTGTTTTATCAATTGCCAGGAGTTGAATGGGTCCTTCTAACCTCACTGTCCCTAACTCTAATCTTTGGACCAACTCAGAGTCAATGAAGTTCATAGCGGACCCACAGTCAACAAAGGGAGTAGCAGACCAGACCGACTCCTTGACCCAGAGGTCAACATTCAGAAGTATCTTATTGGAGGAGAGGAAAGGTACCTGATAGTCTGGGCAACTTCCTCGACCATTACCCAGACTTAGAAATTTCCCGACGACTGTTTAGCAAAGGGGCAAGCGGGGCAGTCTTTCCTCCAGTGTCCATGGTGTCCACAATAGAAGCACAGCTTGAGATCCCGGCATCTTCTCCTCTCCTTCTCATCCAGACTGATGGCTCCAACTTCCATGTGTTCCGTAGCCGGCAACAAAAAAGTGCCCTAGGTAGAGGGGGCGGAATCTCACGCATGGTGCCCCTTCTTTCCCGTAATCTGCGGTCCATACGAACGGCCTCCGTCATCGCATCATCCAAGGTGCTGAGAGGATGGTGCAGAGCCAAGGCATCTTTCAGTGAGTCTGAAAGACCTCTCCGGAATTGGCACCTAAGTGCAGAATCATTCCACCGTACCTCAGTGGACCACTGCCGAAACTCAGAACAATATAGCTCAGCAGTGTGGTTTCCCTGAGTGAGACACATGATCCTGTCCTCAGCCACCCATACACGGTCTGGTTCATCATATATCACCCCGAGGGAGTCAAAGAAGAGGTCAACCGAATGCCGTTCCGGGGACGAAGGGGGTAGTGAAAATGTCCAGGTCTGGGGAACCCCTCTAAGCAATGACATGATGATCCCCACCAGCTGGGTCTCATTCCCCGAGGACTGAGGCTGGAGAGTGAAAAGGAGCCTGGAACTCTCCCTAAATGTCCGAAATAGGTTTTTCTCCCCCAAGAATTTATCGGGAAGCATTACCGTGGGTTCGGGGGAGGTCAGTTGGACATCAGTGGGACTATGCTGTCCTACGGTTTGTGAGGTAGCTGCTGTGGAGACACGGGGCTCAGTGGGTGCTCTCGTCCACTAAAACCCGCCGCCTTTAGAAAGACAGCGTGGCTCAGGGCTCATCCCAACGGAACGCCGGCCTCCTTAACCGTGGGCGTAACACTACTCAGACAACACAGGGTGAGGGAACCACAATAATTAGACTTTATTGGATCCCCAAACAATTAACGGCACATAACACATAACCAGCAAAACACAAAAGTAACAGGCAACAGAGTCTCACCCTTCCGCTGGCTCACCAAGGATTTAGAATGTCCTTGCCTCAGAGGTTCCAGGGCCGCTAACTCCAATCCAGCAGCACCCCGCTTTTGGCGGGCACCCACCGAGAAAGGAATAATGCCAGATTTAGGAAGCTGTCTGAGGTCTGCAAAGTCTGTAACAGGTGACTGAACTGTCCCAACCTGAGTGTCCTCCTTAGGTAGTCCTGGTATGATGATACAATCCTGGCAGCCGGAGTCGAAATCCCTAGGCTGTGGATATGGTCTCCAACCGGAACCGGAGTCCCTAGATTGAAGCCATAAGATTTCCTGATCCTCTAGTCAGCTCCGAAGAGCTTAGACTGGATCCATCAGCATCCATCAACCTGGTGGCTTAAAGAAGTCCCTTTTTATAGCCACAGCCTTACACTTAGATACACTGCGTCCTCATCGATTGGTTGGACAAGAGCGTCTCTCCCATTGGATGAATCTCAAGCTGCATGGACAATCTTCATCCAAATGATGTCTACAGAAAGACTGAAGATATCTACATGGAGTCTGCAAGTCACAGACTCAACAATGGCTACTAAGGTAATCACATTAGCAATACACAACTACAATACAATGGTTACTGGAAAAGTCTGGAGAACAATACGTCTGGCTTTCAGTGGCCAACACAATTACATTGAGTCAACAAGAGTCTTGTAAAAACAATGAGGGAATTCTCCCCCGTCTATAAACAATCTATCATGCTGTCTGGCTGAATTTTAAGAAACTGTAACCCATGAGAGTCCATGTCGTCACAGCTGCCACTGAGGTGGTCCTCGCAGAAGCGGAGACCTCACTCTGCAGCATATTGTGTGAAGCTACCAGGGTGCGATGCTCTGCAGCCAAATCCTACACCAGCTGCGTAAGGTTGGCTACTTGCTCGCACAAAGTACTGAGTGGATCCATTACAGTCTTTTAGCCTGCAAAGTTGGATCCCACTACCAAGAAATAAATGTCTTTTTTTTCTCTTTCTCCTATGGGAGATAAAGTCTATTGAGGCCGGCTATACTGTCATGCTGCCACCAGGGGGAGCCAGAGCTCTGCAGCAGAAGACACTACACAGAGCAACGAGAACCAGGAAGTAAACACACAGCGTTCTCATACACTGCCTCACAGCACAGCTGAGAAACAGAGCTGCAGGGCATGCGAGGAATAGTCAGGTAGGCTGGGTCAAACACCGTACGGGAAAAAGCAGGACCGGGGAGGAACGAGCAGAAGCGGAGTCAAAGTCAGGCCAAGGTCAGTACCGGAAGAAGCAACTGAGTGGGGAAATAGGAGAGGGGACAGAGGACAGGAGGGACGACCAGGGGATGGAACACAGACAAGGGCACGGGGGCACAGGAACAGATAGATCAGGATATCACTCACAGGACCAGCAATCACAGGCAAAGCAGTGCTAAGCTTATAGCCGGCACTGGTTCACTGGAAATGTCAGCTTTTAAGGCACCCAGGGTCCAGAAGTGAGGCCCGAGAGAAGGCTCGGCCCCCTAGCCATGTGGACAGGGAGGCAAACCATGGCATACTCCCAGTCCTGTTTTTGTGAATGGTATGAGTTATATGGAGTTAGCATAAAATGCACAATACAATGAAAATCTGGATATATTTGTCGCTAAGTTCCTGTGATTGTGCATTTAACATTTTTTCATCTGAGCAAATCCTTTTGCTTCTCAGGAATTGCCTGATGGGAATAGTTGACTTGGGGTGTGACAAGGTGGCATGAAGGAGCGTGTTTGTGGCGTTAGATTTCCGAAAAACAGAAATAGATAAAAAAAAAAATCACTTGTAGTATTGATCTGCATGTTCAAAAAGTAAACCAAATCAACTTTATTGGAGAGATAACCAAATATTTATACAAACTCTCATCTTTTGTTGGGTTGGGGTCGGTCACAGCTTAAAATTAACCATTATATTTATGCAACCGAATATACCATTTCAAACGAGGCGTAATGCCACTCCTGGTGCAATCAGACTTCACTTAACATCCACCATTTTCAACCACTGACCGCTGTGACTTAAAACAAAATAACATACAATAAAGGGGAGGAAGGGTGGGACAGCAGCACACTGTGTCCGGGGTGGCCAGCAGCACAGCAGCGTCCAGGTCTCAGGATGAGGAGAGGCCGAATCCAGGAAGTAAGGGGAATTATATAGGGGAACCAATACTAAGGAAAACAGTGGGATTGGACACCTTAAAGGGGGCAGGGTTCGGGCATGGGAGACGGATTTTAACCCCTTACATACCGGGCTCAGCAGTCAGGGTACATTCAGTGCAGCCCCACTGACATGCCCTGCAGACTGCTGAGACCCCACCACTGCACCAATCTTCCATGCCCGAATAAAACACACAATTGTAGTAAACCAAATCAACTTTATTGGAGAGATAACCAAATATTTATACAAACTCATCTTTTGTTGGGTCAGTCACAGCTTAAAATTAACCGTTGTAATTATGCAACCGAATATACCATTTCAATTGAGGCGTAATGCCATCCCGGACTCCCGGTGCAATCAGCCTTCGCTTAACATCCACCATTTTCAACCACTGACCGCCACGGAGGAGCAAAAGTTGCTTGCTAGACTGCGCTCCGACCCCCACCCATAAAAAAGAAGGCCTGCTCAATGCCTTCTTGAAGGCCTAATAAAATAGCTGCCTGTGCCTGATGGAGTTTTACCATGTCGGACCTCATGGGACAGGAACAGAGCTCATCACCGAATACGAAAAGCTTGGGCGATACCGCACCATCTATGAAGAAAGGACAAAATTAGTGAAGCAATAAATGAAGTCTACCATAATGCACAAAACAAGAGGAACGCCAACTATCGATGTGTTGAAAATCAGGGTTGGCAAACCAGCCCGTGCAGCCTCGGTAGCAGCACCCATCCTAAAAGAATGTGTACCAAACTCGAAAGGGTTAGGCCACGAAAACCAGACACTTACGAAAAAAGGAACAAGAACTGGAACTTTTCACAGCTAGGGACTATCCTCTAGAGGTAGAAGGAAACACCGGAGCTGAGCACCGCATATAGTTAACCAAAGCAATACCTGCCAGACTGATCCGTTCCTGGACTTACAAACCCAAACACGCAAACCGCCCGAAGACCACCGGAACCGTGCTTTGCAAAAACAACTTCTCACCGATTCGCAAAGCGACAAAAAAGGCCAAGCCAAAGGAAAACGCAAAAAGAACCGATTCAAAAGTGGGCAAACAAAATTACATGCACAATCAATTGCTACCATGTGACGCTATGGACAGATCCAAAAACCCCTGGGAAATGAAAGCAAGCTTTTTCAGGTGGGAGGTGAAAAAACCATAGCTTTGGAATCAATTTCAATCCCCAAGAAGGGTAACCAAAAGTAAAGCCAAAGCGCAGCTGAGCAACAGCCTCTTTATTGGGGTACCGTTCGAGCCACGGTCCCATCGCGAGAACACCCACTGGCGTCCTTATCCAGCGTGTTTGATGGTTTCTCTGGCAATGCTGTGGACGAACTAAGGCACTGGGTTGCTGCATGTGCTCTGCCACAAGCGGAGCACTTATGCCTGAATTTACATAGGCCAAAGAAGCGGCAGTGGCCTTCGTTAAATAACCAACACGTGCCGGGTCTACGAACGGCCACTGATAGGGGACGGCAGAGGTGCTAAGGTGAAAGGGGTCATAAGTGTTCTGGGCCAGCATTAAACGCAGCAAGTGCCAAGTGTCCGTGGCTTTAAATTCCCAACCCAACTGGGGTTGAAAGGCCAAACGATGATGAAAATCCTCGTCGTAACGCCACCAAGCTGATCCCCCATGTGACTTGTAGGAATTATAAATGGTGTCGAGATATATAAACATCTCAGAACAGCGCTCAGGGTGCTTCTGTCCCATGACACATCCCATAACAAAAAATGCCTGAAGCCAGTTGTTAATGGGCTTAACCACTTTTGGCCTCCTCTCGAAAGGACGATCAGATGAGCTCCGTTCCTTGTCAACTGTACGTTAATTGGTCGAAACTAAAGACCATACATCAACATAATCATTCGCCCATATTTTTTGGACAGTCTCAGCATCCAAATGGGATCCCAAAGGGGCAATGCCGCACTAGAAAGCATCTCTGTGAATGTCAGCACGAGGCGGGGGGTCAGACTGTGTAGGAGGTTAACCAGCTAAAGAAGGGTTAATTAGTATATCCCCTGCCTGTAAATTAGCTAACAGTGTCTGAATAGTCGCTGCCATGCCCGCACTACCCCCCTCACGCCCCCAAGTATTGGTACTCACCAGCATCCGGAAGGGGAGCGACAGCAGGCTCCTGGAGAGGATCAACAAACGTCTCCCTCTGAGGAGGTCAGGAACGACGGCGATGATGCCCATGGGGTACACATTTGCAGCCCCCTGCACCAAAGATGGCAGGTGAGGAGCTGCAACTGAGCAAAGGGGCCAGAAGGGCTTATTACTGCCCCAACACCCAGGGGTGCATCCTGCTGGAGAAACTGAGGGGGCACCATGCCTGCAGACCCCTCGTTCATAGTGTCATGGTGTCCCCCTGTTATTCTTAGTGACGGTGGTGGCTGTTTAACTAGCGGTTCGGGGACGCAGGGGTTAACTAATACCAGCCACGGCTCCACACTGCCGGAGGAACAGTGTCGGTGTGCGGCAGCCACGGCCAGAAGCTGGGAGGGAGTGAGGAGCTGAGAGGGAGTGAGGGGTGAGGGATCTGCATGAGTTGATGGTACATGAGGGTTAATAGCTACCGGGAGCAAATTAGTGGGGCTAGTCGGGAGGCGCGTACACGACAAGTATGCATGTGTGGTGCCCCAGCAGTCTGGTTGCCACAGCAGTGTTGCCCTCCTCAAAAGGTTTAATGCTGAGCCTGGAGATAGTTGAGGAAATCCATTAGACAGTAAGTACCATCATCCAACACAGTTTCTCTCCCAGAGCAGCAGAGGGAGCTCTTAATCTGGAGTTCCAGGGAGGATCCCTTAAGCTCTGACCTGGGGGAGGAGTTAGTTAGTCTGTGAGGAGAGTTCAATGAAAGAGGAACTCGAGTAGTGTGGTGTGTGAGCTGGGAGCGGAGCCAGATTGCTCGGCCCAGGAAAACACAGGCCACAGAGAGGCAAAAGAGGAGAAGAACATTGGGGAGTGGAGCGCAGCCAGCTCACCCCGACGTGATCGCTAGAAAACTTGAATATCGGAGTTCAGGGCCACTCGAGTACTCGAGTACCGGTGGTCGCATCCGGAGGACGAGAGGACTGCAGGTCTCTGTCCACCCCACACCCGGAGGTGTAGCTGTAAAGTCAGGACCTGGAGCCCGGATAGACAGAACGGCACCTGTAATCGTCCACGCAGCCCGCCATATGGGAAAGTAATAAATTACCTCAGAGCAGCAGAACGGGTCTCAGTATACTGAAACAGTGGGACCCCAGTTACACAAACAGAGCATAGGGAGCAGGCCCCATTAATCATCTGGCCAGTGTGAGACCCCCGACTGCTTCCAGGCCACTGGATCACCATTACCACCTGTAACAGGCTCCCAGGACTTCCCCAGTTGCCAAAGACAAGTAAAGGAGAAACCCACACCACTGAATTAATCAGCAACTAAGGGAGGCAGATTGCAGATTTAAATCTGCCTCCCAGAGCTCATGTGACTCTCTGAGGCAACGCCCATTAGAAGGAGAGGAGGAGAGTGGAATGGAGGGAATCACCAACCATCTGACTGTCAGAGGATACAGCATTTCGTATCCACTGGCAACAGCTCACACTAGGGGACCCAGCATCCCAGGGCCCCTGAGTGACAACATTGCTCCCAGGGTACGACGTGCTCGGTCAGAACCTGCACTAGTGCAAGCTCCGGGGAGCCAGAGTACACGTAGGAGCACGACGGACCCACTCAGGTGCAGAACCACCAGACCTGACAGTACCCCCCTCTTGAGGAGAGACCTTCTAACTCTCAGCACCCAGTTTGCCAGGAAACCTTTTATGGAAGTCAGCAATAAGTTTATTAGCGTGGATATCTCACCTCGGAACCCACGACCTCTCCTCTGGACCATATCCCTTTCAGTAGATCACGTTTTGGACCCAATTCTGTACCTTTCTGGAATCAACACTCTGCTCGACTTCAAACTCCTCCTGACAATTCACAAGGACCGGGCATGGGGGAAGGTGAGGTGTGATCTGTCTTTTAGACTTCTTAAGAAGGGACCTATAAAAGATATTAGGGATTCAGATACTGGCAGGGAGCTTTACTCTAAAGGTGACTGGATTGACCACCTCCAGGATGGGAAAAGGCCCAATAAATTGAGGCCCAAGCTTGGGACAGGGTACCTTGTGCTTAAGGTTTTTTTGTGGACACCCACACCAGATTCCCAACTACCAGCTTCTCCTCCTGAGACCGGTGCCTATCCACCGCAACCTTCTGTGATGTAGACGCTTTCTGCAGCTGTCTGCGAATCCCCTCCAAGTTTTTAACCTATTGGAGGTCTCAGACACCCCAGAACTCACTTCCCACCCCCGGAAAAACACTGGAGACCTGGGATCAAAACCAAAGTTGCAAAAGAGGTACACAAAGACTCATGATGCCTAATATTGAGTGCAAACTCCGCTAAAGGTAAATAAACCCCCTGATTATTGGAACAGAAGTAACTCATGTCTCTAATGACTGGTTAGTCCACTCTGAAAGGCTATGGGGATGATATGCTCAGGAGAACGATTAATTCTGTTCTAATCCGACTACAGAAAGCCTTCAAAAACGTGGAGATAAACTGTGAACCTTGATCACAATATTAACAGGAACACCGTGCAACCTGATCACATTATTGATCCACCATGTCCTGAGCTGATGGTAATTGACTGGAATAAGATGGCACTGGCGAGAGAAGCAGTCAACAATTACTCAGATGACAGTCATTCCCTTTAGAGGCCGGAAGATCAGTAAGGAAATCCATTGGGCAGACTATGGAACTTTACTCCTGGCACACACCTCACAGGCTTGAACAAAGACCTCAACATCCAGGCCTAGCGCGGGCCACCAATACACCTGTTTAACCAAATGCATGGTACTCTTAACCCCCACGTAACCGGCCAATGAAGAAATTGTGACAGTTCTGAATAAAAAGGAGTCTGAAGCTAACAGGCACAAACAATCTGTCCCATGGGGTATCAGAGGGGGCCAAATGCTGTGACTTCAAAATCTCCCATTCCACATTAGTGATAGCAACTACCATCACTGGGGAAAAAGTGCGACAGGGGAACCTCCTCCCATTGGACAGGACAGGAAAAAATGAGAACGTGAAAAAAATAAGGCCCATCTAGCCTGTCTTGGGTTAGGCCTCTTGGCATTTTCTAAATAAATTACATTTTTATGGTCCGTGAGTATCACAAAAGAGTGTCTAGTCCCCTCCAAAAATTGTCTCCACTCTTCAAGAGCCCATTTAATGGCTAGCAATTCCCGGATACCAACATAACAATTTAACTCGATGGATGAAAATTTTCTCAAAAAGAAGGCGCAGGGCTGAAGGTGAGTGAGAGCCGCAGACCCCTGGGATAGTACTGCATTTTCTGAAACATCTATCTCCACTAGAAATGGTCTATCGAAGTCAGGCTAAACTAGAACCAGAACACAGGTAAATGCCTCCTTGAGGCAGGAAAATGCCCTAGTAGCCACAGGCCCGCATTTACAAACATCCGCTTCCTTTTGGGTAAGGTCAGTAAGGGGTTTGACAAGTTTAGAAAAACCCTTATTAAACCTCCTATAGTAATTAGCAAACCTCAAAAATCTTTGAAGGGCTTTCAGGTTTTTGGGTTGGACCCAATCCTGTACAGCCTGGCGCTTAGCAGGGTTCATGCGGAATCCAGTGGATGATAAAATTACAAATCTCCTCAACCTCGAAGGAGCCCTTGGGTACGTTCACATATAGATTATTCTCCTTAAGCCTGTTAAAGGGAACATGTCAGGTGCAGTATGCAACCATAACCACAAGCAGTTCTGGGTGCATACTGCTAATCCCTGTCTAACTGTCCCTGTAAACACTAGCATAGTGTGAGATGCCGAGGGGAGAAGTACTAGAGAACAGGTATGTTTCCCCTCAGTTCATTTCATATGCCTCCATGTACTGATTGTGGAGCAGTCAGCCCATGCAAATAGGCTGGCAAAAGCTGGGAAAGTCAGATCTGGCTCAGCAATAAGTTAGTCACTGAAGGCTGTTTATTTCAGTGTAATTTTGGGCTCGATTTTTCCTGGAGTAATCAGTAGGAATGGCAGTGGGACTGGTTGCTCCCTTCACATTAAGTCCAGGTTTTGATTCCTCAGCGGATCAGCTGAAATAATCAGGAGGCATTCAGTAGACTGAGACTGCTGAGGAGAGCAGTACAGGCTCATGGCTGCTGATGCTGAGACTCAATACCTCTGCTTGCTGTGCTGAGGAACCGACACAGTAAGAGAATACTGTTTTGTTTGTTACATAGGTTTATTTTATAGTTAGCATTCTGTTGTTAGTTAGTGGCCAGACAGCCTTAGACATTTGTGATGCCCTGGCAAAACCAGGTAGTCACAGATGACTGTACCCCCCAAAAAGGGTACAGGAATCGCCTCCTCCTTGGGAATCTACACCACACTTTCCACACATGGGAACACCAGCCACAAATCCTAGTCGCCCCCCATGACAACCAGGACACACCAGTGGGCGGGACCAGGCAGACGGGAACGCCCACCTAGGGGTCTTGAGGTGACACGGGGCGGGAACCAGTTAGTTCAGTAGGAGTGGAGTTGAAGTAGAGTGGAGTGAAGTTGGGATTCGGTAACAGGAGCTGAAGTGCAGTGTGGTCAGGGTTGGAGCCCTTGGACCACGGGAGGACCGACTAGGTGGCAGACTGCATTTTAGGGCCACAGGCGACGGAGATCCGGTCACGGGAGACCTGAAGTGGATTGGGGCAGGGTTGTAGCCCGCCGGTACCGACGACGGGAATCTAGTCCGGAGGCTGTGCACGGGCGGGGTACCTGGACCCTAGGACGAGGCAAACTTCAAGCCCCTTGTTAATTGACCAGCGGGACAAGGTACCAGGCCTTGTTCCCGAACAGAGCAGCCCAGATAGAGCAGACCGGAAGCGCAACTCGGGGGACATGGTGTCCGCCAAGAACCAATTGAAGTCCCACGGGTCAGTGTCTGCGGGCAACGGCTCCTTCTGTGTCCAAAGCTGCAGGGGAGCAGATTTCTCCTGTTCCAGGCGGGTTAATCCACACACCACAACACACAAGTGCAGGAGGAAGGGCCCCTACATTGCTAACCTGTGTGCGGGACCAGCACACCCCTCCAGAGGCAACCGGCATCCGTCCTTGGTTTACAGTACAGACTCTGTGTGGATTATTCATAATCGTGAGTACACCACTGTCACCCGGTCCAACCTGCCGACAACGTCCCAGCCCTGCTCCTTACGCCACAACCGGGCCTCGGGACTACACCTCCCCTACCCATGGAGGGGATTCCACCTTGCTGCCCCGCTCCATCAGCCCCGGGCCACCCCAAACCAGGCAGCGGGGTTGCCACCATCCCATCACCGCAATCCACGGGTGGTGTCACAGACAATTTCCCCTGTAAATACCTCCCCTTTTCACTGTGTGAGAGGATGGGCGGATGCACGAGCCACGGGTCCGGCCACCACTTGAGCCCAGGATATGATCCCTGATCCGAGCGCCCCTCAAGCAGCCCCGGTCGCCGCAGCGGAGGCGGCACCCGTCCGCGACAACACAAAACCTGGAGTCACAAATATGATTCTTACCCCATCAGTAGATGCCATGCGCCTTGCTTCAAAATCCATGAAACGTTCCAAAATCTTGAACTGCTGCCATCTTGCTGCCATCTTTGGCGCCAAAACAACAAGAGTGTCATCTTCTTCCCCAAAAAAGGTGCGAAGCCGAAGCCCCGCCCCCTAATAACGCGGGCGTAACCAAGTGACTCCCAAAGCAGGAAGTCGCAAAGGACAGTGGGTCTCGCGAGACTGCTGTTGAAAACCAAGGGGGAGCGGCATGTAAACCAAGAGGATAAAGGGCAGGGACACCAGGACTTTGCCAAATCCCGTTCCTGGACAAGCAAGCGGCAGGATGTCTCAGGGGTCCAACAACCAGCATGTGGAGAGGCCCGTTCCCGGGACCGCCAACTGGATTGAAGCGCAGACGGAGAGGATGTGCCGAAGAATCCAGGCCCAGGCACATTTCATCATGATGCGGTGAACCACCGAAATTAATGGCTGCAGCTGTCCGGGCGCGCGAGATGGAGATGGCCTCGGAGGAGCGAGTAAGCAGTGACCCACGCCCCCATGTTCCTCAGGAACTGGACATCTCAGCTAAGGGGTCTGGCCTGCCTCCGTCCGCCACGTTGCCTCCCTCGCCGCCCGTGTCCGTGGCCAGCCCCTGATCGGCCCGCTACCCCCAGCACCGGCAGCGGAACCCGTCTTGTGTCAGAAGGAGGCCCCAGCAATGGGGACCTCGGACCTTGCCTGCACCACCGACCCAGCACCCGTCTCGGCCCCGAGCCAGGCCACAACCCTGACGACATCCCATCTGGCCCAGAGCCAGGCCGCAGCCCCGATAACGTCATCCCCGGAAGTCCGCCCGGCTGCGACAGAGATGACGACGGCTCCAGCAGTCCGCCCGGCCGCAACAGAGATGATGACGGCTCTGGCAGTCCGCCCGGCCGCAGCGGAGGCGGAGCCTGACCAGAAGTCTGTCTGGCCCACGGTGCCGGCCGCTCCAAAATATTCCGTCCCGGCTGTGGAACAGCGGGCATGCACCTGCTGAGAGGAGGAGCAGGCCACTGAGCGATGGGGCCCACGGCAGAGAGAGAGTCCGGTCATCGCCGGCGCCGAGAGCATCCCAGTGGGCCTGACTCCCAAGCAGGAGGCAGAGCACGGAACCCGTGCCCCGTATTGGGAGCGGCAGCAACGGTAGCTACGCCAGGAAATAGCCGCCCGTGAGAACTGTAAGGCTGAGGTGCTGGCCCGCACCTATAAAGAAAAGGACAACCTGCGTCAAGCCATCTTCTGGGTCAGGGGCCCGACATACCGTGGGCAGCTCCGCTACTTTGACCCCCAAAAGGGATTGGGTCTCATTTATGAACCTGGACTGGAAGCAGAGATATTTGTGTCCCGGAGGGATGTGGTCCCTCACCTGCCTACCGGCCACCCAGACCGTAATCTGGAGGCAGGGGACATGGTAAGCTACACCCGGCATTGCGGAGAGCGAGGGTGGTTTGCCCTTGATGTGAAGAAGTGTGTGGTAGTCAACGAAACCCCTGCCTCGCCTCCCACCGTTTCTTGTATGAAGAAAAGAAGTAAGGTAGCGGTTCCCGGCTGCCTTTCTCCTACAGTTGTTTGAAAACAAAGTTTTATTTCAGCCAGTTAACAGTTAAAAATGGACCATGGTGTCAGGAGTGGCGACATCGCCCCAAAAACTTTCTTGGGTCAAGTAAATAACCCCCCCATCTACCTTCTTGTTACTGACCGCCAGGAGGCGGCACCCGCTGGAGAGGTCGGTTGGAGGAAGGGCCTGTAAGGGGTGGGCAGACCCCTTACAAAGAAGCAGTCTACCCGAAACGTTGTTGATATTAATAAAAATGTTTTTATTGTTATTACATTGTCGTAGTGGGTTCCCCCTAGTGGCCGGGTGGGACGGCTGTCTCACAGAAACAAGTGGTAGGAGGAGCCGGCAAGATAAAGGGGAGGGAGGATAGAGATGTTGAGAAAAAGTGGGAGCAAGAAGGCAGTTGTGTCCGGGACGGGAGAGAAGAAGCAGAGAAGGGGCAGAGTGTGGGAGCTGGAAGAATAGGAAAGCCGGAGAGGAAAGGAGCGGGCGGAACCTCAAAGTGCGAAGCAGTACCGGTGTGAGTCCGGTCTGTGGGTAGCCGTAGTGGGAGCCAGGTGAAGCAGATTAGCCGGGCACATCCCCACTGGAGGAGACGTCAGGACAGGCTTTTCCCCAGCTAAAGAAAATGTGAAGTCATCTGTACCTGCCGGTTGTGTGAAGAACTGTAAAATAAAGAATGTATTTTATTTGCACCGAATCATGCCTGGAAAGTGTTTGTACGTCGGACGACATTTGCACCACCACACTCTGCCCCACCAAGTCATCTCCTGTCCCGATAGTGACGGCGGAGCCAGGGGTAAGCCTGAGAGAAAAAGGGGCCATGACTACAATCCCCGAGGCACCCCTGGAACCCCGTTACAGGCCTGCGGTGGAGTCGGCCAAGGCCCAGTCACCACGGAAACCGCTGACTACCCTCCAGGCGAAAGGGTTCCGGCCCAAGGGACTCTTTGGGGTGATACAGGGTGCGGAACTTTGACCCGGACACAGACACTCACCAAAACCCGGAATGGGACAAGCGGTGACACCAAGGGAGGGTACAGGTGTTTTGGGTGGCGGAACAAAGGAAAAAGGGGTAGATGGACATCGTTAAAGTAACGTTTAAGATATGTGCCTTCCATGAAGGGAAGAAATGTTCTAAGGTTCTACCGTTCCAATGTTATTTATGTTTTACCTTTTTTTCTAGATGTTGAAAAAAATTACTACTGGTGCCGGACAGCCCGCGGACGGGCTGTTTTACCAAGGGGGAGTGTGACGCCCTGGCAAAACCAGGTAGTCACAGATGACTGTACCCCCCAAAAAGGGTACAGGAATCACCTCCTCCTTGGGAATCTACACCACACTTTCCACACATGGGAACACCAGCCACAAATGCTAGTTGCCTCCCCATGACAACCAGGACACACCAGTGGGCGGGACCAGGCGGATGGGAACACCCACCTAGGGGTCTTGAGGTGACACGGGGCGGGAACCAGTTAGTTCAGTAGGAGTGGAGTTGAAGTAGAGTGGAGTGAAGTTGGGAGTCGGTGACAGGAGCTGAAGTGCAGTGTGGTCAGGGTTGGAGCCCTTGGACCATGGGAGGACCGACTAGGTCGCAGACAGCATTGTAGGGCCACAGGCGATGGAGATTCGGTCGCGGGAGACCTGAAGTGGACTGGGGCAGGGTTGTAGCCCGCCAGTACCAACAACGGGAATCCGGTCTGGAGGCCATGCACGGGCGGGGTACCTGGACCCTAAGACGAGGCAAGCTTCAAGCCCCTTGTTAATTGACTAGTGGGACAAGGTATCAGGCCTTGTTCCCGAAGAAAGCAGCCCATATAGAGCAGACCGGAAGCCCAACACGGGGGACAGGGTGTCCGCCAAGAACCCATTGAAGTCCCACGGGTCAGCGTGTGCGGGCAATGGCTCCCTCTGCATCCAAAGCTGCAGGGGAGTGGATTTCTCCCGTTCCAGGCGGGTTAATCCACACACGACAAGACACAAGTGCAGGAGGAAGGGCCCCTACATTGCTAACCCATGTGCGGGACCAGTACACCCCTCCAGAGGCAACCGGCATCCGGCCTTGGTTTACAGTACAGACTCTGTGTGGATTATTCGTAATCGTGAGTACACCGGTGTCACCCGGTCCAAACTGCCGACAACGTCCCAGCCCTGCTCCTTACGCCACAACCGGGCCATGGGACTACACCTCCCCTACCTGTGGAGGGAATTCCACCTTGCTGCCCCGCTCCATCACCCCCGGACACCCCCATACCAGGCAGCGGCTGTGCCACCATCCCATCACCACAATCCACAGGTGGCATCACAGACAATCTCACCTGTAAATACCTCCCCTTTTCACTGTGTGCGTGGACGGGCGGTTGCACGAGCCCCGGG
This sequence comes from Anomaloglossus baeobatrachus, assembly GCF_048569485.1. Taxonomy (NCBI): domain Eukaryota; kingdom Metazoa; phylum Chordata; class Amphibia; order Anura; family Aromobatidae; genus Anomaloglossus; species Anomaloglossus baeobatrachus. The sequence continues at coordinate 73,733 of NW_027442792.1, forward strand.
TCTGGCCACCACTCGAGCCCAGGACACGATCCCGGATCCAAGCGCCCCTCGAGCAGCCCCGGTCGCCGCAGCGGAGGCGACACCCGTCCGCGACACATTTATTTTCCTGTTTTTGAATGTGTAACACTGAGAGATAAGGGCGCTTTCACACTTGCGTCATTTGGCATCCGTCACAGTGCGTTGTGTGACGCATTAGATGGATGCCTTGCAAATAGTGTGATAATAAAGGCAACGTATTCCTGTGAAATAACGCGTTGCGTTAAGTTGTTTTTTTTAGCCGAGAGAGACCACACGCAGGCACTACAGCCTCCATCATCACTGCACACGCAGGCACTACAGCCCCTATCATCACTGCACACGCAGGCACTACAGCCCCAATCATCACAGCACACGAAGGCACTACAGACCCCATCATCACAGCACACGCAGGCACTACAGCCCCCATCATCACAGCACACGCAGGCATTACAGCCCCCATCATCACAGCACACGCAGGCACTACAGCCCCCATCATCACAGCACACGCAGGCACTACAGCCCCCATCATCACAGAACACGCAGGCACTACAGCATCCATCATCACAGCACATGCAGGCACTACAGCCCCCATCATCACCGTACACACCCCGACACTACTGCACCCATCATCACCGTTCACACCTTGACACTACTGCACCCATCATCACCACTCACACCCCGACACTACTGCACCCATCATCACCGCACACACCCCGACACTACTGCGCCCATCATCACCGCACACACCCCGACACTACTGCACCCATCATCACAGCTCACACCCCGACACTACTGCACCCATCATCACCGCACACACGCAGGCACTACCGCACCAATCATCACCGCTCACACCCTGACACTACCGCACTCATCATCACCACACCCCCCCGACACTGCTGCACCCATCATCACCGCACACACGCAGGCACTACCGCACCCATCATCACAGCTCACACCCCGACACTACCGCACCCATCATCACTGCACACGCAGGCACTAACTCACCCATCATCACCGCACACGCCCGCACTATCTCTGTGACGTCCCCGCTGACAGCACGACTCCCTTCAGTTGCTGCGTGGAGCTCACAGTGAGCGGCAGTGTTCTACTGCCGCTCCTGTCAGCTTCATGTAGCAGAGCTGGATGCATCGTGGGACCTCATGGATTACGTCGGACATGGAAAGGTATTTGGGAATTTTAATAAAGTGGTGAAAGAGGGTGTTTTTTTTGTCTTTTATTCCAAATAAAGTATTTTTTCGGGTGTATGTGTTTATTTACTTTCACTTACAGGTTAATCATAGGTATCTCGGAGAAATGCCTGCCATGATTAACCTAGGACTTAGTGGCAGCTATGGAGTATGTTATTTATGTTTTACCTTTTTTTCTAGATGTTGAAAAAAATTAATACTGGTGCCGGACAGCCCGCGGACGGGCTGTTTTACCAAGGGGGGAGTGTGACGCCCTGGCAAAACCAGGTAGTCACAGATGACTGTACCCCCCAAAAAGGGTACAGGAATCACCTCCTCCTTGGGAATCTACACCACACTTTCCACACAAAAAGGGTACATGGAGTGCCATTAACTCCTTATTACCCCGATTGCCATCGCACCAGGGCAATTCGGGATGAGCCGGGTAGAGTCCCAGGACTGTCGCATCTAATGGATTCGGCAATTCCATGTCGCTGCTGTCTGATATTTTTAGGCCGGGGGGCTCCCCATCCTGAGAATAACAGCCTTCAGACGTGTGGCTTTATCTTGGCTGGTATCAAAATTAGGGGGGACCGCACGCCGTTTTTTTTCAATTATTTTATTTATTGTACTGCACGATATAGACTCGCCCACTGGCGGCTGTTGATTGGTTGCAGTGAGACAGCTGTCACTCAGCATGGGGGCGTGTCTGACTGCAACCAATCATAGGCGCCAGTGGGCAAGGGAAGCAGAGAATACGAGATTGAATAATGAGCGGCCGGCATTTTCAAAAGCAGGAGAAGCTGCCAGAGCAGTGTGACAGCTGTGCAGCACCGCACCGGTGATCGATGAGTAGGATTAAGGGAGGAGAGAGACCAGGAGTGATTTTAAACGATTTAGATCATTCTGCTGGACATGCTGAGCATGCGCAGTAGAATGTGACGGGATCCGTCAGCGGATTCCGCCGCTTAGTGCATTGCGGAGGAATCCGCCCCCGTAGACAATCATTAGACACCTTGGTGGATTCTAATGGGATCCATCAGGGTGCGATATTTTAACGACCCAAAAAACGCTACATGCAGCGTTCCCTCCACCCGACGCTGCGTCAAAATAATGACTCAGCGTCGTCCAGCGGATGCAACGCAGACACTTGTGTTACAGTGCGTCGTCAATATAAGTCTATGGAGAATAGCGCAGTGCGTTAACGGACTACACTATTCTCCATAGCGGTGGATTGCGCTGAACGCAAGTGTGAAAGCGCCCTAAGTGTACACAATAAACACAGCAGTGGTCATACCTGTGTAGAACCTGCCAGTCTGCCGCTGTCATCTGTGACTCCATAGCCACTCGCTTGGACCAAAGCAAAGATCCCAGCTGAGCTATACAAATCTCACAAATGGTGTCTCGAATGCGGGCATTAGTGGCTATTGGACTGTGACTGCAGATAAACTGCTCTATGGGCATTGTCTCTTGTTGATGTCCTGGTTGAAAGCTTCTGTGCTGCTGAAGAGCCAAGAGACCAGCAATATGGAGGAGCTGCTGAAACAGTTGATGCAGGTCAACATTAACCAACAACAGGCCAATGTCCAGCAACAACAGACCAATACTTACCTCCAGAAGGCGCTGGAGCAGCAGCACCAAATGCACCAAGAGCAGTTAAATGCAATAAAGGAGTCTTTGGTTTAGCAGCCGCGAGACGCGGAGGACCGTGCACAAAGCTCTGCCAGTGCGCAGAAAGCCGTACAAAAGACTTTACTTAAAATGACTGCTGCTGATGTAGTGGAAGCATAGCTGGCAATGATTGAATGTATTGCAGAACGTGAACGCTTACCGGTGGACAAATGGGCTGAAGTAGTTGCTCCATTCCTGATCGGAGATCCGCAAAAGGCTTATTATGATCTAAGTGGAGCTGATGCTATGGACTATATTAAACTAAAAGGTGAAATCCTGGCAAGGCTGGGAGTAAACACACATGTACGGGCACAGAGGGTACATCTATGGACTTTTGTGGCACATCAGCCAGCTCGTTCACAAATGCATGACATCATCCATCTGGTGAAAAAATGGCTGCAACCAGAAACTCTGACGCCAGCACAGATGGTGGAATGTGTTGTCCTAGACAAGTACCTGCGATCCTAACCGGCTAAGATCCAGAGGTGGGTCAGACAAAGTGGCCCAACCAGCGCTGACCAGTTGGTGAACATGGTCGAGCATTACAGCGCTTCTGAAAGCCTACTCCAGGGGATGCTTTCACCTTGCTGGGGTTCTAGGAAATCGCCTGAAAGTCCTGCTAAAACTACTCCTTTCTCAAAAGAATAAAATGTTGCAACTAGGGGTAGCAGGTCCCCAAAGGACTATGATAGCGGTGTGGTTTCTCAGCAAGTCAGCAGGCCCAGACTGAGGTCCCCAACTCAGAGGCAAGGGCTTATACAGTGTTGGTGATGTCGTGGGCTCGGCCACGTAGCTGTTAACTGCTCATTAACTACAGAGCCGATGGACTGTAACACTGCAAGGTGTCTGTCATTATATGTACGGTCAGTCTGTGCTGCGGAGATCCTCACGGGAAATGAACAACATGTGTGTTGCATTGAGGTCAATGGCTATAGTGTCAATGCCATCTTAGACTCTGGCAGTCAAGTAACCTTGGTACATGCTAGCTTGGTGGACCCTGGAGCAATAACAGATTCAACTGTGGGCATTAGTTGCATACATGGCGATACTAAAAACTACCCCACAGCCTGTGTAACTCTTGCCACACCTTTGGGGGCCAAAAGACATCAGGCGGTGATCGTAAAGACAATGTGGCATAGTGTAATCCTGGGGAGAGACTATCCCTTATTCTGGGACTTGTGGAATGTTAAAAATGGTGTGAACACCCCGGTTGAAGAAAAACTGGTGAATGATACCCTGGGGCTAGCCTCTGAGCCACTGGAGCAAGATGATCGGGGGCACACTACAGGGGTAGCTCCAGAATCTGTAGACTCTCTGTGGCTGTGTTTGCGGGCGAGGCGGACAAGCTAGAGGATGTTATAGAGATGCCAGGTCTTGAGGTGGCTTGTGATAATTTGGGGACCGCTCAACACCAAGATCCTACTCTAACAAGAGCATGGGAAAATGTGAAGGTCTCTGAGGGAAACCCAGTGTACCCAGGGGCTCAAAATGAGTTTCCACATATGGAAGTGCAATAGGGCATGCTGTACCACATTGACAAGATGCGAGGAGTGGTGGTGGAACAGCTAGTGGTAACCAAATCCTTTCATCAGGTGGTTTTAGACCTGGCACATAAACATCCCTTGGGGGGCCACCTGGCTGGAGAAAAGACAAAAGACCGTATTCT
>NW_027442793.1:0-78204 GCF_048569485.1 Anomaloglossus baeobatrachus
AGGACAAGCTTGCATCTGTTATAGTTTTGGAGAAAAATGTGTTCATTTCATGTATGCGCGAAATGCCTTAAAAATGGCTTTAAAATGGATTTGGAGCATGGAGACGATTATCTCGGGATTGCAAGATAACCAAACAAAACTTTTAGTGGATTTCTACTTATTTTATTAAATATCATCTCCACCAAACAGGACAAGCTTGCATCTGTTATAGTTTTGGAGAAAAATGTGTTCATTTCATGTATGCGCGAAATGCCTTAAAAATGGCTTTAAAATGGATTTGGAGCATGGAGACGATTATCTCGGGATTGCAAGATAACCAAACAAAACTTTTAGTGGATTTCTACTTATTTTATTAAATATCATCTCCACCAAACAGGACAAGCTTGCATCTGTTATAGTTTTGGAGAAAAATGTGTTCATTTCATGTATGCGCAAAATGCCTTAAGAATGGCTTTAAAATGGATTTGGAGCATGGAGACGATTATCTCAGGATGGCAATATAAACAAACGAAACTTTTAGTAGATTTCTACTTATTTTATTAAATATTATCTCCACCAAACAGGACAAGCTTGCATCTGTTATAGTTTTTGGAGAAAAATGTGTTCATTTCATGTATGCGCGAAATGCCTTAAAAATGGCTTTAAAATGGATTTGGAGCATGGAGACGATTATCTCGGGATTGCAAGATAACCAAACAAAACTTTTAGTGGATTTCTACTTATTTTATTAAATATCATCTCCACCAAACAGGACAAGCTTGCATCTGTTATAGTTTTTGGAGAAAAATGTGTTCATTTCATGTATGCGCGAAATGCCTTAAAAATGGCTTTAAAATGGATTTGGAGCATAAAGACGATTATCTCGGGATTGCAAGATAACCAAACAAAACTTTTAGTGGATTTCTACTTATTTTATTAAATATCATCTCCACCAAACAGGACAAGCTTGCATCTGTTATAGTTTTGGAGAAAAATGTGTTCATTTCATGTATGCGCGAAATGCCTTAAAAATGGCTTTAAAATGGATTTGGAGCATGGAGACGATTATCTCGGGATTGCAAGATAACCAAACAAAACTTTTAGTGGATTTCTACTTATTTTATTAAATATCATCTCCACCAAACAGGACAAGCTTGCATCTGTTAAAGTTTTGGAGAAAAATGTGTTCATTTCATGTATGCGCGAAATGCCTTAAAAATGGCTTTAAAATGGATTTGGAGCATGGAGACGATTATCTCGGGATTGCAAGATAACCAAACAAAACTTTTAGTGGATTTCTACTTATTTTATTAAATATCATCTCCACCAAACAGGACAAAGCTTGCATCTGTTATAGTTTTGGAGAAAAATGTGTTCATTTCATGTATGCGCGAAATGCCTTAAAAATGGCTTTAAAATGGATTTGGAGCATGGAGACGATTATCTCGGGATTGCAAGATAACCAAACAAAACTTTTAGTGGATTTCTACTTATTTTATTAAATATCATCTCCACCAAACAGGACAAGCTTGCATCTGTTATAGTTTTGGAGAAAAATGTGTTCATTTCATGTATGCGCGAAATGCCTTAAAAATGGCTTTAAAATGGATTTGGAGCATGGAGACGATTATCTCGGGATTGCAATATAACCAAACAAAACTTTTAGTGGATTTCTACTTATTTTATTAAATATCATCTCCACCAAACAGGACAAGCTTGCATCTGTTATAGTTTTGGAGAAAAATGTGTTCATTTCATGTATGCGCGAAATGCCTTAAAAATGGCTTTAAAATGGATTTGGAGCATGGAGACGATTATCTCGGGATTGCAAGATAACCAAACAAAACTTTTAGTGGATTTCTACTTATTTTATTAAATATCATCTCCACCAAACAGGACAAGCTTGCATCTGTTATAGTTTTGGAGAAAAATGTGTTCATTTCATGTATGCGCGAAATGCCTTAAAAATGGCTTTAAAATGGATTTGGAGCATGGAGACGATTATCTCGGGATTGCAAGATAACCAAACAAAACTTTTAGTGGATTTCTACTTATTTTATTAAATATCATCTCCACCAAACAGGACAAGCTTGCATCTGTTATAGTTTTGGAGAAAAATGTGTTCATTTCATGTATGCGCGAAATGCCTTAAAAATGGCTTTAAAATGGATTTGGAGCATGGAGACGATTATCTCGGGATTGCAAGATAACCAAACAAAACTTTTAGTGGATTCTACTTATTTTATTAAATATCATCTCCACCAAACAGGACAAGCTTGCATCTGTTATAGTTTTGGAGAAAAATGTGTTCATTTCATGTATGCGCGAAATGCCTTAAAAATGGCTTTAAAATGGATTTGGAGCATGGAGACGATTATCTCGGGATTGCAAGATAACCAAACAAAACTTTTAGTGGATTTCTACTTATTTTATTAAATATCATCTCCACCAAACAGGACAAGCTTGCATCTGTTATAGTTTTGGAGAAAAATGTGTTCATTTCATGTATGCGCGAAATGCCTTAAAAATGGCTTTAAAATGGATTTGGAGCATGGAGACGATTATCTCGGGATTGCAAGATAACCAAACAAAACTTTTAGTGGATTTCTACTTATTTTATTAAATATCATCTCCACCAAACAGGACAAGCTTGCATCTGTTATAGTTTTGGAGAAAAATGTGTTCATTTCATGTATGCGCGAAATGCCTTAAAATGGCTTTAAAATGGATTTGGAGCATGGAGACGATTATCTCGGGATTGCAAGATAACCAAACAAAACTTTTAGTGGATTTCTACTTATTTTATTAAATATCATCTCCACCAAACAGGACAAGCTTGCATCTGTTATAGTTTTGGAGAAAAATGTGTTCATTTCATGTATGCGCGAAATGCCTTAAAAATGGCTTTAAAATGGATTTGGAGCATGGAGACGATTATCTCGGGATTGCAAGATAACCAAACAAAACGTTTAGTGGATTTCTACTTATTTTATTAAATATCATCTCCACCAAACAGGACAAGCTTGCATCTGTTAAAGTTTTGGAGAAAAATGTGTTCATTTCATGTATGCGCGAAATGCCTTAAAAATGGCTTTAAAATGGATTTGGAGCATGGAGACGATTATCTCGGGATTGCAAGATAACCAAACAAAACTTTTAGTGGATTTCTACTTATTTTATTAAATATCATCTCCACCAAACAGGACAAGCTTGCATCTGTTATAGTTTTGGAGAAAAATGTGTTCATTTCATGTATGCGCGAAATGCCTTAAAAATGGTTTTAAAATGGATTTGGAGCATGGAGACGATTATCTCGGGATTGCAAGATAACCAAACAAAACTTTTAGTGGATTTCTACTTATTTTATTAAATATCATCTCCACCAAACAGGACAAGCTTGCATCTGTTATAGTTTTGGAGAAAAATGTGTTCATTTCATGTATGCGCGAAATGCCTTAAAAATGGCTTTAAAATGGATTTGGAGCATGGAGACGATTATCTCGGGATTGCAATATAACCAAACAAAACTTTTAGTGGATTTCTACTTATTTTATTAAATATCATCTCCACCAAACAGGACAAGCTTGCATCTGTTATAGTTTTGGAGAAAAATGTGTTCATTTCATGTATGCGCGAAATGCCCTAAAAATGGCTTTAAAATGGATTTGGAGCATGGAGACGATTATCTCGGGATTGCAAGATAACCAAACAAAACTTTTAGTGGATTTCTACTTATTTTATTAAATATCATCTCCACCAAACAGGACAAGCTTGCATCTGTTATAGTTTTGGAGAAAAATGTGTTCATTTCATGTATGCGCGAAATGCCTTAAAAATGGCTTTAAAATGGATTTGGAGCATGGAGACGATTATCTCGGGATTGCAAGATAACCAAACAAAACTTTTAGTGGATTTCTACTTATTTTATTAAATATCATCTCCACCAAACAGGACAAGCTTGCATCTGTTATAGTTTTGGAGAAAAATGTGTTCATTTCATGTATGCGCGAAATGCCTTAAAAATGGCTTTAAAATGGATTTGGAGCATGGAGACGATTATCTCGGGATTGCAAGATAACCAAACAAAACTTTTAGTGGATTTCTACTTATTTTATTAAATATCATCTCCACCAAACAGGACAAGCTTGCATCTGTTATAGTTTTGGAGAAAAATGTGTTCATTTCATGTATGCGCGAAATGCCTTAAAAATGGCTTTAAAATGGATTTGGAGCATGGAGACGATTATCTCGGGATTGCAAGATAACCAAACAAAACTTTTAGTGGATTTCTACTTATTTTATTAAATATCATCTCCACCAAACAGGACAAGCTTGCATCTGTTATAGTTTTGGAGAAAAATGTGTTCATTTCATGTATGCGCGAAATGCCTTAAAAATGGCTTTAAAATGGATTTGGAGCATGGAGACGATTATCTCGGGATTGCAAGATAACCAAACAAAACTTTTAGTGGATTTCTACTTATTTTATTAAATATCATCTCCACCAAACAGGACAAGCTTGCATCTGTTATAGTTTTGGAGAAAAATGTGTTCATTTCATGTATGCGCGAAATGCCTTAAAAATGGCTTTAAAATGGATTTGGAGCATGGAGACGATTATCTCGGGATTGCAAGATAACCAAACAAAACTTTTAGTGGATTTCTACTTATTTTATTAAATATCATCTCCACCAAACAGGACAAGCTTGCATCTGTTATAGTTTTGGAGAAAAATGTGTTCATTTCATGTATGCGCGAAATGCCTTAAAAATGGCTTTAAAATGGATTTGGAGCATGGAGACGATTATCTCGGGATTGCAAGATAACCAAACAAAACTTTTAGTGGATTTCTACTTATTTTATTAAATATCATCTCCACCAAACAGGACAAGCTTGCATCTGTTATAGTTTTGGAGAAAAATGTGTTCATTTCATGTATGCGCGAAATGCCTTAAAAATGGCTTTAAAATGGATTTGGAGCATGGAGACGATTATCTCGGGATTGCAAGATAACCAAACAAAACTTTTAGTGGATTTCTACTTATTTTATTAAATATCATCTCCACCAAACAGGACAAGCTTGCATCTGTTATAGTTTTGGAGAAAAATGTGTTCATTTCATGTATGCGCAAAATGCCTTAAGAATGGCTTTAAAATGGATTTGGAGCATGGAGACGATTATCTCAGGATGGCAATATAAACAAACGAAACTTTTAGTAGATTTCTACTTATTTTATTAAATATTATCTCCACCAAACAGGACAAGCTTGCATCTGTTATAGTTTTGGAGAAAAATGTGTTCATTTCATGTATGCGCGAAATGCCTTAAAAATGGCTTTAAAATGGATTTGGAGCATGGAGACGATTATCTCGGGATTGCAAGATAACCAAACAAAACTTTTAGTGGATTTCTACTTATTTTATTAAATATCATCTCCACCAAACAGGACAAGCTTGCATCTGTTATAGTTTTGGAGAAAAATGTGTTCATTTCATGTATGCGCGAAATGCCTTAAAAATGGCTTTAAAATGGATTTGGAGCATGGAGACGATTATCTCGGGATTGCAAGATAACCAAACAAAACTTTTAGTGGATTTCTACTTATTTCATTAAATATCATCTCCACCAAACAGGACAAGCTTGCATCTGTTATAGTTTTGGAGAAAAATGTGTTCATTTCATGTATGCGCGAAATGCCTTAAAAATGGCTTTAAAATGGATTTGGAGCATGGAGACGATTATCTCGGGATTGCAAGATAACCAAACAAAACTTTTAGTGGATTTCTACTTATTTTATTAAATATCATCTCCACCAAACAGGACAAGCTTGCATCTGTTAAAGTTTTGGAGAAAAATGTGTTCATTTCATGTATGCGCGAAATGCCTTAAAAATGGCTTTAAAATGGATTTGGAGCATGGAGACGATTATCTCGGGATTGCAAGATAACCAAACAAAACTTTTAGTGGATTTCTACTTATTTTATTAAATATCATCTCCACCAAACAGGACAAGCTTGCATCTGTTATAGTTTTGGAGAAAAATGTGTTCATTTCATGTATGCGCGAAATGCCTTAAAAATGGCTTTAAAATGGATTTGGAGCATGGAGACGATTATCTCGGGATTGCAAGATAACCAATCAAAACTTTTAGTGGATTTCTACTTATTTTATTAAATATCATCTCCACCAAACAGGACAAGCTTGCATCTGTTATAGTTTTGGAGAAAAATGTGTTCATTTCATGTATGCGCGAAATGCCTTAAAAATGGCTTTAAAATGGATTTGGAGCATGGAGACGATTATCTCGGGATTGCAAGATAACCAAACAAAACTTTTAGTGGATTTCTACTTATTTTATTAAATATCATCTCCACCAAACAGGACAAGCTTGCATGTGTTATAGTTTTGGAGAAAAATGTGTTCATTTCATGTATGCGCAAAATGCCTTAAGAATGGCTTTAAAATGGATTTGGAGCATGGAGACGATTATCTCAGGATGGCAATATAAACAAACGAAACTTTTAGTAGATTTCTACTTATTTTATTAAATATTATCTCCACCAAACAGGACAAGCTTGCATCTGTTATAGTTTTGGAGAAAAATGTGTTCATTTCATGTATGCGCGAAATGCCTTAAAAATGGCTTTAAAATGGATTTGGAGCATGGAGACGATTATCTCGGGATTGCAAGATAACCAAACAAAACTTTTAGTGGATTTCTACTTATTTTATTAAATATCATCTCCACCAAACAGGACAAGCTTGCATCTGTTATAGTTTTGGAGAAAAATGTGTTCATTTCATGTATGCGCGAAATGCCTTAAAAATGGCTTTAAAATGGATTTGGAGCATGGAGACGATTATCTCGGGATTGCAAGATAACCAAACAAAACTTTTAGTGGATTTCTACTTATTTCATTAAATATCATCTCCACCAAACAGGACAAGCTTGCATCTGTTATAGTTTTGGAGAAAAATGTGTTCATTTCATGTATGCGCGAAATGCCTTAAAAATGGCTTTAAAATGGATTTGGAGCATGGAGACGATTATCTCGGGATTGCAAGATAACCAAACAAAACTTTTAGTGGATTTCTACTTATTTTATTAAATATCATCTCCACCAAACAGGACAAGCTTGCATCTGTTAAAGTTTTGGAGAAAAATGTGTTCATTTCATGTATGCGCGAAATGCCTTAAAAATGGCTTTAAAATGGATTTGGAGCATGGAGACGATTATCTCGGGATTGCAAGATAACCAAACAAAACTTTTAGTGGATTTCTACTTATTTTATTAAATATCATCTCCACCAAACAGGACAAGCTTGCATCTGTTATAGTTTTGGAGAAAAATGTGTTCATTTCATGTATGCGCGAAATGCCTTAAAAATGGCTTTAAAATGGATTTGGAGCATGGAGACGATTATCTCGGGATTGCAAGATAACCAAACAAAACTTTTAGTGGATTTCTACTTATTTTATTAAATATCATCTCCACCAAACAGGACAAGCTTGCATCTGTTATAGTTTTGGAGAAAAATGTGTTCATTTCATGTATGCGCGAAATGCCTTAAAAATGGCTTTAAAATGGATTTGGAGCATGGAGACGATTATCTCGGGATTGCAATATAACCAAACAAAACTTTTAGTGGATTTCTACTTATTTTATTAAATATCATCTCCACCAAACAGGACAAGCTTGCATCTGTTATAGTTTTGGAGAAAAATGTGTTCATTTCATGTATGCGCGAAATGCCTTAAAAATGGCTTTAAAATGGATTTGGAGCATGGAGACGATTATCTCGGGATTGCAAGATAACCAAACAAAACTTTTAGTGGATTTCTACTTATTTTATTAAATATCATCTCCACCAAACAGGACAAGCTTGCATCTGTTATAGTTTTGGAGAAAAATGTGTTCATTTCATGTATGCGCGAAATGCCTTAAAAATGGCTTTAAAATGGATTTGGAGCATGGAGACGATTATCTCGGGATTGCAAGATAACCAAACAAAACTTTTAGTGGATTTCTACTTATTTTATTAAATATCATCTCCACCAAACAGGACAAGCTTGCATCTGTTATAGTTTTGGAGAAAAATGTGTTCATTTCATGTATGCGCGAAATGCCTTAAAAATGGCTTTAAAAGGATTTGGAGCATGGAGACGATTATCTCGGGATTGCAAGATAAGCAAACAAAACTTTTAGTGGATTTCTACTTATTTTATTAAATATCATCTCCACCAAACAGGACAAGCTTGCATCTGTTATAGTTTTGGAGAAAAATGTGTTCATTTCATGTATGCACGAAATGCCTTAAAAATGGCTTTAAAATGGATTTGGAGCATGGAGACGATTATCTCGGGATTGCAAGATAACCAAACAAAACTTTTAGTGGATTTCTACTTATTTTATTAAATATCATCTCCACCAAACAGGACAAGCTTGCATCTGTTATAGTTTTGGAGAAAAATGTGTTCATTTCATGTATGCGCGAAATGCCTTAAAAATGGCTTTAAAATGGATTTGGAGCATGGAGACGATTATCTCGGGATTGCAAGATAACCAAACAAAACTTTTAGTGGATTTCTACTTATTTTATTAAATATCATCTCCACCAAACAGGACAAGCTTGCATCTGTTATAGTTTTGGAGAAAAATGTGTTCATTTCATGTATGCGCGAAATGCCTTAAAAATGGCTTTAAAATGGATTTGGAGCATGGAGACGATTATCTCGGGATTGCAAGATAACCAAACAAAACTTTTAGTGGATTTCTACTTATTTTATTAAATATCATCTCCACCAAACAGGACAAGCTTGCATCTGTTATAGTTTTGGAGAAAAATGTGTTCATTTCATGTATGCGCGAAATGCCTTAAAAATGGCTTTAAAATGGATTTGGAGCATGGAGACGATTATCTCGGGATTGCAAGATAACCAAACAAAACTTTTAGTGGATTTCTACTTATTTTATTAAATATCATCTCCACCAAACAGGACAAGCTTGCATCTGTTATAGTTTTGGAGAAAAATGTGTTCATTTCATGTATGCGCGAAATGCCTTAAAAATGGCTTTAAAATGGATTTGGAGCATGGAGACGATTATCTCGGGATTGCAAGATAACCAAACAAAACTTTTAGTGGATTTCTACTTATTTTATTAAATATCATCTCCACCAAACAGGACAAGCTTGCATCTGTTATAGTTTTGGAGAAAAATGTGTTCATTTCATGTATGCGCGAAATGCCTTAAAAATGGCTTTAAAATGGATTTGGAGCATGGAGACGATTATCTCGGGATTGCAAGATAACCAAACAAAACTTTTAGTGGATTTCTACTTATTTTATTAAATATCATCTCCACCAAACAGGACAAGCTTGCATGTGTTATAGTTTTGGAGAAAAATGTGTTCATTTCATGTATGCGCAAAATGCCTTAAGAATGGCTTTAAAATGGATTTGGAGCATGGAGACGATTATCTCAGGATGGCAATATAAACAAACGAAACTTTTAGTAGATTTCTACTTATTTTATTAAATATTATCTCCACCAAACAGGACAAGCTTGCATCTGTTATAGTTTTGGAGAAAAATGTGTTCATTTCATGTATGCGCGAAATGCCTTAAAAATGGCTTTAAAATGGATTTGGAGCATGGAGACGATTATCTCGGGATTGCAAGATAACCAAACAAAACTTTTAGTGGATTTCTACTTATTTTATTAAATATCATCTCCACCAAACAGGACAAGCTTGCATCTGTTATAGTTTTGGAGAAAAATGTGTTCATTTCATGTATGCGCGAAATGCCTTAAAAATGGCTTTAAAATGGATTTGGAGCATGGAGACGATTATCTCGGGATTGCAAGATAACCAAACAAAACTTTTAGTGGATTTCTACTTATTTTATTAAATATCATCTCCACCAAACAGGACAAGCTTGCATCTGTTATAGTTTTGGAGAAAAATGTGTTCATTTCATGTATGCGCGAAATGCCTTAAAAATGGCTTTAAAATGGATTTGGAGCATGGAGACGATTATCTCGGGATTGCAAGATAACCAAACAAAACTTTTAGTGGATTTCTACTTATTTTATTAAATATCATCTCCACCAAACAGGACAAGCTTGCATCTGTTAAAGTTTTGGAGAAAAATGTGTTCATTTCATGTATGCGCGAAATGCCTTAAAAATGGCTTTAAAATGGATTTGGAGCATGGAGACGATTATCTCGGGATTGCAAGATAACCAAACAAAACTTTTAGTGGATTTCTACTTATTTTATTAAATATCATCTCCACCAAACAGGACAAGCTTGCATCTGTTATAGTTTTGGAGAAAAATGTGTTCATTTCATGTATGCGCGAAATGCCTTAAAAATGGCTTTAAAATGGATTTGGAGCATGGAGACGATTATCTCGGGAGTGCAAGATAACCAAACAAAACTTTTAGTGGATGTCTACTTATTTTATTAAATATCATCTCCACCAAACAGGACAAGCTTGCATCTGTTATAGTTTTGGAGAAAAATGTGTTCATTTCATGTATGCGCGAAATGCCTTAAAAATGGCTTTAAAATGGATTTGGAGCATGGAGACGATTATCTCGGGATTGCAATATAACCAAACAAAACTTTTAGTTGATTTCTACTAATTTTATTAAATATCATCTCCACCAAACAGGACAAGCTTGCATCTGTTATAGTTTTGGAGAAAAATGTGTTCATTTCATGTATGCGCGAAATGCCTTAAAAATGGCTTTAAAATGGATTTGGAGCATGGAGACGATTATCTCGGGATTGCAAGATAACCAAACAAAACTTTTAGTGGATTTCTACTTATTTTATTAAATATCATCTCCACCAAACAGGACAAGCTTGCATCTGTTATAGTTTTGGAGAAAAATGTGTTCATTTCATGTATGCGCGAAATGCCTTAAAAATGGCTTTAAAATGGATTTGGAGCATGGAGACGATTATCTCGGGATTGCAATATAACCAAACAAAACTTTTAGTGGATTTCTACTTATTTTATTAAATATCATCTCCACCAAACAGGACAAGCTTGCATCTGTTATAGTTTTGGAGAAAAATGTGTTCATTTCATGTATGCGCGAAATGCCTTAAAAATGGCTTTAAAATGGATTTGGAGCATGGAGACGATTATCTCGGGATTGCAAGATAACCAAACAAAACGTTTAGTGGATTTCTACTTATTTTATTAAATATCATCTCCACCAAACAGGACAAGCTTGCATCTGTTATAGTTTTGGAGAAAAATGTGTTCATTTCATGTATGCGCGAAATGCCTTAAAAATGGCTTTAAAATGGATTTGGAGCATGGAGACGATTATCTCGGGATTGCAAGATAACCAAACAAAACTTTTAGTGGATTTCTACTTATTTTATTAAATATCATCTCCACCAAACAGGACAAGCTTGCATCTGTTATAGTTTTGGAGAAAAATGTGTTCATTTCATGTATGCGCGAAATGCCTTAAAAATGGCTTTAAAATGGATTTGGAGCATGGAGACGATTATCTCGGGATTGCAAGATAACCAAACAAAACTTTTAATGGATTTCTACTTATTTTATTAAATATCATCTCCACCAAACAGGACAAGCTTGCATGTGTTATAGTTTTGGAGAAAAATGTGTTAATTTCATGTATGCGCAAAATGCCTTTGAAATGGCTTTAAAATGGATTTGGAGCATGGAGACGATTATCTCGGGATTGCAAGATAACCAAACAAAACTTTTAGTGGATTTCTACTTATTTTATTAAATATCATCTCCACCAAACAGGACAAGCTTGCATCTGTTATAGTTTTGGAGAAAAATGTGTTCATTTCATGTATGCGCGAAATGCCTTAAAAATGGCTTTAAAATGGATTTGGAGCATGGAGACGATTATCTCGGGATTGCAAGATAACCAAACAAAACTTTTAGTGGATTTCTACTTATTTTATTAAATATCATCTCCACCAAACAGGACAAGCTTGCATCTGTTATAGTTTTGGAGAAAAATGTGTTCATTTCATGTATGCGCGAAATGCCTTAAAAATGGCTTTAAAATGGATTTGGAGCATGGAGACGATTATCTCGGGATTGCAAGATAACCAAACAAAACTTTTAGTGGATTTCTACTTATTTTATTAAATATCATCTCCACCAAACAGGACAAGCTTGCATCTGTTATAGTTTTGGAGAAAAATGTGTTCATTTCATGTATGCGCGAAATGCCTTAAAAATGGCTTTAAAATGGATTTGGAGCATGGAGACGATTATCTCGGGATTGCAAGATAACCAAACAAAACTTTTAGTGGATTTCTACTTATTTTATTAAATATCATCTCCACCAAACAGGACAAGCTTGCATCTGTTATAGTTTTGGAGAAAAATGTGTTCATTTCATGTATGCGCGAAATGCCTTAAAAATGGCTTTAAAATGGATTTGGAGCATGGAGACGATTATCTCGGGATTGCAAGATAACCAAACAAAACTTTTAGTGGATTTCTACTTATTTTATTAAATATCATCTCCACCAAACAGGACAAGCTTGCATCTGTTATAGTTTTGGAGAAAAATGTGTTCATTTCATGTATGCGCGAAATGCCTTAAAAATGGCTTTAAAATGGATTTGGAGCATGGAGACGATTATCTCGGGATTGCAATATAACCAAACAAAACTTTTAGTGGATTTCTACTTATTTTATTAAATATCATCTCCACCAAACAGGACAAGCTTGCATCTGTTATAGTTTTGGAGAAAAATGTGTTCATTTCATGTATGCGCGAAATGCCTTAAAAATGGCTTTAAAATGGATTTGGAGCATGGAGACGATTATCTCGGGATTGCAAGATAACCAAACAAAACTTTTAGTGGATTTCTACTTATTTTATTAAATATCATCTCCACCAAACAGGACAAGCTTGCATCTGTTATAGTTTTGGAGAAAAATGTGTTCATTTCATGTATGCGCGAAATGCCTTAAAAATGGCTTTAAAATGGATTTGGAGCATGGAGACGATTATCTCGGGATTGCAAGATAACCAAACAAAACTTTTAGTGGATTTCTACTTATTTTATTAAATATCATCTCCACCAAACAGGACAAGCTTGCATCTGTTATAGTTTTGGAGAAAAATGTGTTCATTTCATGTATGCGCGAAATGCCTTAAAAATGGCTTTAAAATGGATTTGGAGCATGGAGACGATTATCTCGGGATTGCAAGATAACCAAACAAAACTTTTAGTGGATTTCTACTTATTTTATTAAATATCATCTCCACCAAACAGGACAAGCTTGCATCTGTTATAGTTTTTGAGAAAAATGTGTTCATTTCATGTATGCGCGAAATGCCTTAAAAATGGCTTTAAAATGGATTTGGAGCATGGAGACGATTATCTCGGGATTGCAAGATAACCAAACAAAACTTTTAGTGGATTTCTACTTATTTTATTAAATATCATCTCCACCAAACAGGACAAGCTTGCATGTGTTATAGTTTTGGAGAAAAATGTGTTCATTTCATGTATGCGCAAAATGCCTTTGAAATGGCTTTAAAATGGATTTGGAGCATGGAGACGATTATCTCGGGATTGCAAGATAACCAAACAAAACTTTTAGTGGATTTCTACTTATTTTATTAAATATCATCTCCACCAAACAGGACAAGCTTGCATCTGTTATAGTTTTGGAGAAAAATGTGTTCATTTCATGTATGCGCGAAATGCCTTAAAAATGGCTTTAAAATGGATTTGGAGCATGGAGACGATTATCTCGTGATTGCAAGATAACCAAACAAAACTTTTAGTGGATTTCTACTTATTTTATTAAATATCATCTCCACCAAACAGGACAAGCTTGCATCTGTTATAGTTTTGGAGAAAAATGTGTTCATTTCATGTATGCGCGAAATGCCTTAAAAATGGCTTTAAAATGGATTTGGAGCATGGAGACGATTATCTCGGGATTGCAATATAACCAAACAAAACTTTTAGTGGATTTCTACTTATTTTATTAAATATCATCTCCACCAAACAGGACAAGCTTGCATCTGTTATAGTTTTGGAGAAAAATGTGTTCATTTCATGTATGCGCGAAATGCCTTAAAAATGGCTTTAAAATGGATTTGGAGCATGGAGACGATTATCTCGGGATTGCAAGATAACCAAACAAAACTTTTAGTGGATTTCTACTTATTTTATTAAATATCATCTCCACCAAACAGGACAAGCTTGCATCTGTTATAGTTTTGGAGAAAAATGTGTTCATTTCATGTATGCGCGAAATGCCTTAAAAATGGCTTTAAAATGGATTTGGAGCATGGAGACGATTATCTCGGGATTGCAAGATAACCAAACAAAACTTTTAGTGGATTTCTACTTATTTTATTAAATATCATCTCCACCAAACAGGACAAGCTTGCATCTGTTATAGTTTTGGAGAAAAATGTGTTCATTTCATGTATGCGCGAAATGCCTTAAAAATGGCTTTAAAATGGATTTGGAGCATGGAGACGATTATCTCGGGATTGCAAGATAACCAAACAAAACTTTTAGTGGATTTCTACTTATTTTATTAAATATCATCTCCACCAAACAGGACAAGCTTGCATCTGTTATAGTTTTGGAGAAAAATGTGTTCATTTCATGTATGCGCGAAATGCCTTAAAAATGGCTTTAAAATGGATTTGGAGCATGGAGACGATTATCTCGGGATTGCAAGATAACCAAACAAAACTTTTAGTGGATTTCTACTTATTTTATTAAATATCATCTCCACCAAACAGGACAAGCTTGCATCTGTTATAGTTTTGGAGAAAAATGTGTTCATTTCATGTATGCGCGAAATGCCTTAAAAATGGCTTTAAAATGGATTTGGAGCATGGAGACGATTATCTCGGGATTGCAAGATAACCAAACAAAACTTTTAGTGGATTTCTACTTATTTTATTAAATATCATCTCCACCAAACAGGACAAGCTTGCATCTGTTATAGTTTTGGAGAAAAATGTGTTCATTTCATGTATGCGCAAAATGCCTTAAAAATGGCTTTAAAATGGATTTGGAGCATGGAGACGATTATCTCAGGATGGCAATATAAACAAACGAAACTTTTAGTAGATTTCTACTTATTTTATTAAATATTATCTCCACCAAACAGGACAAGCTTGCATCTGTTATAGTTTTGGAGAAAAATGTGTTCATTTCATGTATGCGCGAAATGCCTTAAAAATGGCTTTAAAATGGATTTGGAGCATGGAGACGATTATCTCGGGATTGCAAGATAACCAAACAAAACTTTTAGTGGATTTCTACTTATTTTATTAAATATCATCTCCACCAAACAGGACAAGCTTGCATCTGTTATAGTTTTGGAGAAAAATGTGTTCATTTCATGTATGCGCGAAATGCCTTAAAAATGGCTTTAAAATGGATTTGGAGCATGGAGACGATTATCTCGGGATTGCAAGATAACCAAACAAAACTTTTAGTGGATTTCTACTTATTTTATTAAATATCATCTCCACCAAACAGGACAAGCTTGCATCTGTTAAAGTTTTGGAGAAAAATGTGTTCATTTCATGTATGCGCGAAATGCCTTAAAAATGGCTTTAAAATGGATTTGGAGCATGGAGACGATTATCTCGGGATTGCAAGATAACCAAACAAAACTTTTAGTGGATTTCTACTTATTTTATTAAATATCATCTCCACCAAACAGGACAAGCTTGCATCTGTTATAGTTTTGGAGAAAAATGTGTTCATTTCATGTATGCGCGAAATGCCTTAAAAATGGCTTTAAAATGGATTTGAAGCATGGAGACGATTATCTCGGGATTGCAAGATAACCAAACAAAACTTTTAGTGGATTTCTACTTATTTTATTAAATATCATCTCCACCAAACAGGACAAGCTTGCATCTGTTATAGTTTTGGAGAAAAATGTGTTCATTTCATGTATGCGCGAAATGCCTTAAAAATGGCTTTAAAATGGATTTGGAGCATGGAGACGATTATCTCGGGATTGCAAGATAACCAAACAAAACTTTTAGTGGATTTCTACTTATTTTATTAAATATCATCTCCACCAAACAGGACAAGCTTGCATCTGTTATAGTTTTGGAGAAAAATGTGTTCATTTCATGTATGCGCGAAATGCCTTAAAAATGGCTTTAAAATGGATTTGGAGCATGGAGACGATTATCTCGGGATTGCAAGATAACCAAACAAAACTTTTAGTGGATTTCTACTTATTTTATTAAATATCATCTCCACCAAACAGGACAAGCTTGCATCTGTTATAGTTTTGGAGAAAAATGTGTTCATTTCATGTATGCGCGAAATGCCTTAAAAATGGCTTTA
Organism: Anomaloglossus baeobatrachus; assembly: GCF_048569485.1. NCBI lineage: Eukaryota > Metazoa > Chordata > Amphibia > Anura > Aromobatidae > Anomaloglossus > Anomaloglossus baeobatrachus. The sequence continues at coordinate 16,352 of NW_027442793.1, forward strand.
AAATGGATTTGGAGCATGGAGACGATTATCTCGGGATTGCAAGATAACCAAACAAAACTTTTAGTGGATTTCTACTTATTTTATTAAATATCATCTCCACCAAACAGGACAAGCTTGCATGTGTTATAGTTTTGGAGAAAAATGTGTTCATTTCATGTATGCGCAAAATGCCTTTGAAATGGCTTTAAAATGGATTTGGAGCATGGAGACGATTATCTCGGGATTGCAAGATAACCAAACAAAACTTTTAGTGGATTTCTACTTATTTTATTAAATATCATCTCCACCAAACAGGACAAGCTTGCATCTGTTATAGTTTTGGAGAAAAATGTGTTCATTTCATGTATGCGCGAAATGCCTTAAAAATGGCTTTAAAATGGATTTGGAGCATGGAGACGATTATCTCGTGATTGCAAGATAACCAAACAAAACTTTTAGTGGATTTCTACTTATTTTATTAAATATCATCTCCACCAAACAGGACAAGCTTGCATCTGTTATAGTTTTGGAGAAAAATGTGTTCATTTCATGTATGCGCGATATGCCTTAAAAATGGCTTTAAAATGGATTTGGAGCATGGAGACGATTATCTCGGGATTGCAAGATAACCAAACAAAACTTTTAGTGGATTTCTACTTATTTTATTAAATATCATCTCCACCAAACAGGACAAGCTTGCATCTGTTATAGTTTTGGAGAAAAATGTGTTCATTTCATGTATGCGCGAAATGCCTTAAAAATGGCTTTAAAATGGATTTGGAGCATGGAGACGATTATCTCGGGATTGCAAGATAACCAAACAAAACTTTTAGTGGATTTCTACTTATTTTATTAAATATCATCTCCACCAAACAGGACAAGCTTGCATCTGTTATAGTTTTGGAGAAAAATGTGTTCATTTCATGTATGCGCGAAATGCCTTAAAAATGGCTTTAAAATGGATTTGGAGCATGGAGACGATTATCTCGGGATTGCAAGATAACCAAACAAAACTTTTAGTGGATTTCTACTTATTTTATTAAATATCATCTCCACCAAACAGGACAAGCTTGCATCTGTTATAGTTTTGGAGAAAAATGTGTTCATTTCATGTATGCGCGAAATGCCTTAAAAATGGCTTTAAAATGGATTTGGAGCATGGAGACGATTATCTCGGGATTGCAATATAACCAAACAAAACTTTTAGTGGATTTCTACTTATTTTATTAAATATCATCTCCACCAAACAGGACAAGCTTGCATCTGTTATAGTTTTGGAGAAAAATGTGTTCATTTCATGTATGCGCGAAATGCCTTAAAATGGCTTTAAAATGGATTTGGAGCATGGAGACGATTATCTCGGGATTGCAAGATAACCAAACAAAACTTTTAGTGGATTTCTACTTATTTTATTAAATATCATCTCCACCAAACAGGACAAGCTTGCATGTGTTATAGTTTTGGAGAAAAATGTGTTCATTTCATGTATGCGCAAAATGCCTTTGAAATGGCTTTAAAATGGATTTGGAGCATGGAGACGATTATCTCGGGATTGCAAGATAACCAAACAAAACTTTTAGTGGATTTCTACTTATTTTATTAAATATCATCTCCACCAAACAGGACAAGCTTGCATCTGTTATAGTTTTGGAGAAAAATGTGTTCATTTCATGTATGCGCGAAATGCCTTAAAAATGGCTTTAAAATGGATTTGGAGCATGGAGACGATTATCTCGGGATTGCAAGATAACCAAACAAAACTTTTAGTGGATCTCTACTTATTTTATTAAATATCATCTCCACCAAACAGGACAAGCTTGCATGTGTTATAGTTTTGGAGAAAAATGTGTTCATTTCATGTATGCGCAAAATGCCTTTGAAATGGCTTTAAAATGGATTTGGAGCATGGAGACGATTATCTCAGGATGGCAATATAAACAAACGAAACTTTTAGTAGATTTCTACTTATTTTATTAAATATTATCTCCACCAAACAGGACAAGCTTGCATCTGTTATAGTTTTGGAGAAAAATGTGTTCATTTCATGTATGCGCGAAATGCCTTAAAAATGGCTTTAAAATGGATTTGGAGCATGGAGACGATTATCTCGGGATTGCAAGATAACCAAACAAAACTTTTAGTGGATTTCTACTTATTTTATTAAATATCATCTCCACCAAACAGGACAAGCTTGCATCTGTTATAGTTTTGGAGAAAAATGTGTTCATTTCATGTATGCGCGAAATGCCTTAAAAATGGCTTTAAAATGGATTTGGAGCATGGAGACGATTATCTCGGGATTGCAAGATAACCAAACAAAACTTTTAGTGGATTTCTACTTATTTTATTAAATATCATCTCCACCAAGCAGGACAAGCTTGCATCTGTTATAGTTTTGGAGAAAAATGTGTTCATTTCATGTATGCGCGAAATGCCTTAAAAATGGCTTTAAAATGGATTTGGAGCATGGAGACGATTATCTCGGGATTGCAAGATAACCAAACAAAACTTTTAATGGATTTCTACTTATTTTATTAAATATCATCTCCACCAAACAGGACAAGCTTGCATCTGTTATAGTTTTGGAGAAAAATGTGTTCATTTCATGTATGCGCGAAATGCCTTAAAAATGGCTTTAAAATGGATTTGGAGCATGGAGACGATTATCTCGGGATTGCAAGATAACCAAACAAAACTTTTAGTGGATTTCTACTTATTTTATTAAATATCATCTCCACCAAACAGGACAAGCTTGCATGTGTTATAGTTTTGGAGAAAAATGTGTTCATTTCATGTATGCGCAAAATGCCTTTGAAATGGCTTTAAAATGGATTTGGAGCATGGAGACGATTATCTCAGGATGGCAATATAAACAAACGAAACTTTTAGTAGATTTCTACTTATTTTATTAAATATTATCTCCACCAAACAGGACAAACTTGCATCTGTTATAGTTTTGGAGAAAAATGTGTTCATTTCATGTATGCGCGAAATGCCTTAAAAATGGCTTTAAAATGGATTTGGAGCATGGAGACGATTATCTCGGGATTGCAAGATAACCAAACAAAACTTTTAGTGGATTTCTACTTATTTTATTAAATATCATCTCCACCAAACAGGACAAGCTTGCATCTGTTATAGTTTTGGAGAAAAATGTGTTCATTTCATGTATGCGCGAAATGCCTTAAAAATGGCTTTAAAATGGATTTGGAGCATGGAGACGATTATCTCGGGATTGCAAGATAACCAAACAAAACTTTTAGTGGATTTCTACTTATTTTAATTCCGCGACCTGATGGCGGCAGCTGTCCCACGTTACTCGGTCCCCAGCCGCCACTATTTCTCCCAGTGTCCCGTCCCCGCGTTGCATAACCACGTGTCACAAAACATCACACGTGCCCTGAACAACGCTGTTTCACCCAAAGTCTACCTAACCACAGACACGTGGACAAGTGCTTGTGGGCAAGGCCGCTACATCTCGTTGACGGCACACTGGGTTAATATTGTGGAAGCTGGGACCCAGTCTGAGCGAGGGACGGAACATGTCCTTCCCACACCAAGGTTTGCAGGCCCTACCTCAGTCAGTGTTTCACCCACACTCTACAGCTCCGGAATGTCATGCTCTTCAGCCTCCTCCTCCTCCTGCGCATCCTCATCCACTGTACCCTCCACACCAGTCCCAAGCTGGAAGCACTGCAGCACTGCCTCGGCGAAGCGGCAACAGGCTGTGCTGAAGCTAATCTGCATAGGTGACAAACCCCACAATGCAGAAGAGCTGTGGACAGCTCTGAAACAGCAGGCAGATCACTGGCTCACACCTCTGAACCTAAAGCCAGGAAAGGTCGTGTGTGACAATGGCCGGAACCTGGTGGCGGCTTTGAGACGAGGCCAGCTGACACATGTTCCATGCGTGGCCCATGTGCTCAACCTCGTGGTTCAGCGGTTTCTAAAGTCATACCCAGAGCTGTCTGATCTGCTGGTAAAAGTTCGCCGCCTGTCTGCACATTTTCGAAAGTCACCTACTGCTTCAGCCGGCCTTGCCGGCTTTCAGCGCAGTTTGCATCTTCCGGCTCACAGACTGGTGTGTGATGTCCCCACGCGTTGGAATTCAACTCTGCACATGTTGGTCAGGATATGTGAGCAGAAGAGGGCAGTTGTTGAGTACCTGCATCACCTAAGCCGTCGGGAAATGGGTCAAACTCCACACATAACACCTGAGGAGTGGAGATGGATGTCCGACCTATGTACCATCCTCCAAAACTTTGAGGACTCCACCAAGATGGTGAGTGGTGATGACGCCATTATTAGCGTCACCATACCGCTACTCTGCCTTCTAAAACGGTCTCTGCTCAAAACCAAACATGATGCATTGCAGGCGGAGCGCGATGAGTTGCAGCAAGAAACAGTAGTGGGTGTGGGTGATAACACACAGCCCAGCCTCGTCTCATCACAACGTGCAGTGGAGGACTATGACGAGGAGGAGGATGAAGACATGGAGCAAATCTCCGGCCAAATTGAGGATATGACATGCACACCAGTCATATCCTCGGTTCAGCGTGGCTGGCCAGAGGACAGGGTAGATGAGGAGGAGGAGGAGGAGAAGGAGGAGGACAGCATGTTCAGTCAACGTGTTGGTCAGGCTACTGAAGTCCTGGCTGTTAAGAGTCTGGCACACATGGCTGACTTTATGGTAAGCTGCCTGTCTCGTGACCCTCGCGTTAAGAACATCTTGGCCGACAATCATTACTGGTTGGTAACACTGTTAGACCCATGCTACAAGGAGAACTTTATGTCTCTTATTCCCGAGGCGGAGAGGTCAACCAAAATGCAGCAGTTCCGGAAGGCCATAGTCACGGAAGTAGGCAAAGCATTCCCCTCACAAAACGCTAGCGGCATAGGTCAGGAATCAGTGGACAACCAAGGCGTACAGCCGAGAGAGGCACAAGTCCAATCCGCCAGAGGTAGGGGAACAGTCTTTAAGATGTGGGACAGTTTTCTCAGCCCCTCACGTACCACAGCCCCTGAGGTGCGGGGTAGTGCCACAAGAAATCCTAAGTTTGCCCAGATGCTCAAGGAGTACCTTGCAGATCGAACAACTGTACTCCGACATTCCTCTGTGCCTTACAATTATTGGGTATCCAAGGTGGACACGTGGCATAAATTGGCTCTCTACGCCTTGGAAGTCCTGGCCTGCCCTGCCGCTAGCGTTTTGTCAGAGCGTGTTTTTAGTGCCGCAGGTGGAATCATTACAGATAAACGCACCCGCCTGTCAACTGAAAATGCTGACAGGCTGACTCTGATCAAGATGAACAAGGGTTGGATTGGGCCAGACTTCACCACACCACCAGCAAATGAGAGCGGAATTTAAAGTTTGTAACGGGAATTTGCCATGTACCTCCAGTCACCCATGGGTACACACTTCTGGACTTTGGATATTCGCTGGACTGCTCCTCCTTCTCCTCATGCGCCACCATGATGACCGTTACAAGAGTTAGGCCTTTGTTTCAGGTATACCCCCAAGTGGTAAATTTTTTCGCCCATTCTTTGCAGAATGGACATTACAACGACAGGAGACCCGCTCCTTTGCAATGGGAACAATGTTTTGAGGCCCTCATGCACGTCTCTATGCAGGGACAACGTGGAGCCTCCCAATTTTTGGCTGCCCTGCCAAAGGGCTATACTATAATACACCCACTTCCTGACAATGGACACTTAATGTTTTGAGGCCCTCATGCACGTCTCTATCCAGGGACAACGTGGAGCCTCCCAATTTTTGGCTGCCCTGCCAAAGGGCTATACTACAAAAGACCCACTTCCTGACAATGGACACTTAATGTTTTGAGGCCCTCATGCACGTCTCTATCCAGGGACAACGTGGAGCCTCCCAATTTTTGGCTGCCCTGCCTAAGGGCTATACTATAATACACCCACTTCCTGACAATGGACACTTAATGTTTTGAGGCCCTCATGCACGTCTCTATCCAGGGACAACGTGGAGCCTCCCAATTTTTGGCTGCCCTGCCAAAGGGCTATACTACAAAAGACCCACTTCCTGACAATGGACACTTAATGTTTTGAGGCCCTCATGCACGTCTCTATCCAGGGAAAACGTGGAGCCTCCCAATTTTTGGCTGCCCTGCCAAAGGGCTATACTACAAAAGACCCACTTCCTGACAATGGACATTTAATGTTTTGAGGCCCTCATGCACGTCTCTATCCAGGGACAACGTGGAGCCTCCCAATTTTTGGCTGCCCTGCCTAAGGGCTATACTATAATACACCCACTTCCTGACAATGGACACTTAATCTTTTGAGGCCCTCATGCACGTCTCTATCTAGGGACAACGTGGAGCCTCCCAATTTTTGGCTGCCCTGCCAAAGGGCTATACTATAATACACCCACTTCCTGACAATGGACACTTAATGTTTTGAGGCCCTCATGCACGTCTCTATCCAGGGACAACGTGGAGCCTCCCAATTTTTGGCTGCCCTGCCAAAGGGCTATACTACAAAAGACCCACTTCCTTCCAATGGGCACTTCAGGTTTACAGGCCCTCATGCACATCTCTATCCAGGGACAACGTGGAGCCTCCCAATTTTTGGCTGCCCTGCCTAAGGGCTATACTATAATACACCCACTTCCTGACAATGGACACTTAATGTTTTGAGGCCCTCATGCATGTCTCTATCCAGGGACAACGTGGAGCCTCCCAATTTTTGGCTGCCCTGCCAAAGGGCTATACTACAAAAGACCCACTTCCTTCCAATGGGCACTTCATGTTTACAGGCCCTCATGCACGTCTCTATCCAGGGACAACGTGGAGCCTCCCAATTTTTGGCTGCCCTGCCTAAGGGCTATACTATAATACACCCACTTCCTGACACTGGACACTTAATGTTTTGAGGCCCTCATGCACGTCTCTATCCAGGGACAACGTGGAGCCTCCCAATTTTTGGCTGCCCTGCCTAAGGGCTATACTACAATAGACCCACTTCCTTACAATGGGCACTTCAGGTTTACAGGCCATCATGCACGTCTGTATGCAGGGGCATTGGTGAACCTCACAATTTTGGACTGCCCTGGCAAAGGAAAATACTACAAAGACTCAGTTCCTCAAAATGGGCACATTAGACTCAGAGGCCTTTATGTACGTCTCTTCTCAGGGACATCAGAGTGCCACACAATGTTTTACGTAAAATCTTTCATGTATTGATCTCAAAAAGTAACATACATTAGCTCTATCTCACTATTGGGTATGTGCCCTTAACATTTCCGCTATGAAAAATCATTTTGGTGTCATTTTGGAAGGTTTTCTGGTGAGTCCGTAAAAATGGCGTAAAACGCGGACAAAATTATTCACAGCTGTGACTTTTGAGTGATAAATGCTTCAAGGGGTCTTCCCCATGCTGTTGCCATGTCATTTGAGCACTCTTCGGAGACTTTTGTGCCATTTTTAGGGTTTCTACATGCTGCCGGTGGTCATTTCACAAAAATACTCGGGTCTCCCATAGGATAACATTGGGCTCGGTGCTCGGGCCGAGTACACGAGTATCTTGGGAGGCTCGGCCCGAGCTTCGAGCACCCGAGCTTTTTAGTACTCGCTCATCACTACTAATAAACCTAAAAAATAAAAATAAATTGAATAAAAATCATGAATGTTGTGTTATAACAGGAAATTCGGTGTAAGAATGAATATCCGGGATGAGAGTTCAGCGAATGAGTTATAGAAATTGTTACAAAAAGGAGTGTGTACGGTTTATGCGTAAATTTTCAGAATGCGTACATGAAAATTATATGTATGTGAGAATGTCCCCCATGCTTTGTAAAAAGTTATTTATGAAAATGTAAATAAAATATATAAAAATGCCTAATTATTTATAATTTATGAGAAAGATATATATGTATGGAAGAATGTTATAAGGTGTCCAAGAACCATAAAGAAAAAGGGTGCATATATAATGTTAGAGGTCTAGAGTTCCACCAGGCTATATCACCCCTAAAGAAATAGAAAGAAGACCTTACTACCTGTGTACCCCAAAAAAAGCTATATTTCTTAGCCAGGATTATGGTGGAGATATGCACAAGTGAAATAAGAATATAAAGTAATACAATAAGATTATAAAACCAATATGTGTGCATTCATGCACCACCCGGTACGCTACCCTTGCCAAATTGCTCACTCTAGATCCCCACACGATCCATGAAGCCGTTCCCCCGGTCACACCGCCTGCTGCCGGTTCCCACTCATCCCTGGGGGAGTTAGGCGAGTGGTATCGAGAGCTACATGTCGGCACTGATGATACCCCCATACACCACAAGGAAGGGGTATACCGGGTGGTACAGGAGTATGAGCGGGTTTTTAGCAAGCACCCTCTAGATTTTGGGCAGATTAAAGGGGTTCAACACCACATCCCTACCGGTACACACTCCCCTATTAAAGAGAGATACAGGCCTATTCCCCCTGCGCACTACCAATGCGCCAAAGACATGTTGAGGAACATGAAGGAGGCAGGGGTTATTAGGGACAGCTGTAGTCCCTGGGCCGCTCCGTTGGTGCTGGTTAAGAAGAAGGATGGCACCATGCGGATGTGTGTGGATTACCGGAAGATTAACCAGATAACGCATAAGGATGCTTACCCTCTGCCCCACATCAAAGAGTCCCTGGCCTCGCTGAGAACCGCTAACTACTTCTCCACCCTTGACCTCACCAGCGGGTACTGGCAGGTGGCCGTGGCACCGGAAGACCGAGAGAAGACTGCCTATGGGACCGTTTTGCTGTACTTGGATGATGTGATTGTGTACTCACAGACGTATGAAGCCCACCTGGAGCACCTAGCCGAGGTGTTCGCGTCCCTTGCCAAGTATGGGATGAAGTTGAAGCCCTCAAAGTGTCATCTGCTGAAACCCAGAGTGCAGTACCTAGGACATGTGGTTGGTGCGGAAGGTGTCGCCCCCAACCCCGAGAAGATCACCGCCATCCAAGACTACATAAGGTACATAAAAGGTACATAAAATGAGAATAATGGGGATAGGGGAAAATATGTGTAACTGGGTTAAAAACTGGCTCAGTGATAGGAAACAAAGGGTGGTTATTAATGGTACGTACTCGGACTGGGTCTCAGTTCATTTACTACCACATTTTCAGTCCACAATCTTGTCGCAATCAACATGAGTGGCAAAATGACAGATGCTGGTGGAAAGGGGAAGAGGCGTGGTGGAAAAGGCAAAAAAGGTTTTGTCTGTGGGGAAAGTGGCAAAGCTCCATTATCATCTGCTGAAGATAGACCATCTACCAGCAAAAGTAAGATGTCTACTACTTACCGTGGACAATCCGATGTGCTCCCTTTTTTACGGACACGAACAACAGGAAGAAAGGTAGATGATGGGCAAAAAAGGAAAATGCTTGAATGGATCTCAAGTGGTCCAACAAGTGCCCTCTCAGCCACTTCAAGTACCGCATCCAAAAAACACCAGTCCTCTGAGTTGTCATCCCAATCACACTTGATTTCTCCCAGCTCTGAAGTCTCCATCAGCCCTGCACAGTATGGTGGAACTGAGATGGCTGAGTCTGCAGAGCTGTTCAGTCACACTATAGCCTGGGAATCAGAGGTCTGCTCCCAAGCTACAGTGAGTACAGAACAGGAAATGGTCTGCAGTGATGCCCAGAACCTTTGTGACTCTGATTCAGGCCATGAGGACCAAGTTTCTGAGCATAATGTTGACCCTTTGTCACAAACTGTAACACCTGTGGTTATAGACAATGAGGAACATACTGATAAAGATGAGACGCAGATACCCGATTGGGATGACAACTTAAATATTCGGTCAGGGCAAGAAGAGGCTCGGTCTGAGGGGGAGGGGAGTGCAAACACAACAATTGATGATGAAGTTCTAGATCCCACCTACTGTCAACCCCCAGTCAGGCACTCGAGGAGGTCAACAGAGGCGGTGGAGGAGGATGCAACCGACGACGAAGTTACCTTGCGCCTTCCTGGACAGAGTCGGAGCACTGGTAGCACGTCTACAACTGCATCCTCAGCCACCACTCTGCCTATGAGCATTATTCGGGGTGGATCAACAGGTCGCATGGCCTCTAAGCCTTGCCTAGCCTGGTCCTTTTTTGACATAGAAAAAGATCGCCCAAATCATGTGATATGTAAAATTTGTCATGATTCTCTTAGTAGAGGTCAAAACCTCAGCAGTTTGACAACTTCTTCCATGAATCGTCACATCAACAGTCCGGAACCGATGGAGCGAGAGGACGGGTCACCACAGGGATTAGAGATGGTACGGACTGACGGGATGGCAGATAGTCAGCGTTCGGGGTTCGGGAATCGGCAGGACCGGATGGCGAGGCAGGAGTGGCTCTAGAAGAGAGATAGGTAAGTATATCACAGAGACACAAGGAGACCTGACTCCTAGCTTAGGAAACACGAAGAACAGGCCCCGCCCACTTGTGCGTGATTCCTTCTGCGCAGTGAGAACGCTGGTGGCCTGACCAGGCAGGCTTGGGGCGGAGGTGGAGGACCCAGATGAGGTGGAGGATGCAGAAGCTGTGGCGGAACTTGGACAGACAGAGGATTGACACACAAGTCGTGGGGACGGCAAGACTTGTGCAGCAGACCCTTCACCATCTATCACCATAGTTACCCAGTGCCCAGTCAGCGACATGTAACGTCCCTGTCCATGCTTACTGGTCCAAGTATCGGTGGTGAAATGCACCCGTTCACACACAGAGTTTCTCAAGGAAGCGGTGATGTTGTGTGCGACATGCTGGTGTAGCGCGGGCACACCTTTCTTAGAGAAGTAGTGGCGACTAGGCATCTGGTACTGGGGCACAGCGACAGACATAAGGTCTCTAAAATCCTGTGTGTCCACTAGGCGGAAAGGCAGCATTTCGGTAGCCAACAGCTTACAGAGGGATAGAGTCAACCTCTTAGCTTTGTCATGGGTCGGAGGAAGTGGCCTTTTATTTGACCACATCTGAGGGACAGAGATCTGGCTGCTGTGTGTAGACGGTGTTGAGTAGGGTGTCCCTGGAAAAATGCAGGTTTGTGAGGAAAGTGCAGGCGGAGACATGATGTTGCCTTCATCCAACGTTGGTGCTATCGATGTCTGAGAGAGCTGTACACACTCACTTGTTTCCCCTTCCAAACCAACTGACGACCTTACAAGCAAACTGCCTGTTGCGGTTACAGTGGTGGAAGTTTGGCGTGGAAAAACAGGTGTGACAGCTGTCCCCACAGTCCTAGAAGATGAAGAGCGCGCGGATGCACTGGAAGGGGCGGGCGGTGGATGGTTCGCTCTTGCAGCATTGCAGCACAGTGAGCTTCCCACCGGGACCTATGATATTTATTCATGTGACGATTCATGGAAGAAGTTGTCAAACTGCTGAGGTTTTGACCTCTACTAAGAGAATCATGACAAATTTTACATATCACATGATTTGGGCGATCTTTTTCTATGTCAAAAAAGGACCAGGCTAGGCAAGGCTTAGAGGCCATGCGACCTGTTGATCCACCCCGAATAATGCTCATAGGCAGAGTGGTGGCTGAGGATGCAGTTGTAGACGTGCTACCAGTGCTCTGACTCTGTCCAGGAAGGCGCAAGGTAACTTCGTCGTCGGTTGCATCCTCCTCCACCGCCTCTGTTGACCTCCTCGAGTGCCTGACTGGGGGTTGACAGTAGGTGGGATCTAGAACTTCATCATCAATTGTTGTGTTTTCACTCCCCTTCCCCTCAGACCGAGCCTCTTCTTGCCCTGACCGAATATTTAAGTTGTCATCCCAATCGGGTATCTGCGTCTCATCTTCATCAGTATGTTCCTCATTGTCTATAACCACAGGTGTTACAGTTTGTGACAAAGGGTCAACATTATGCTCAGAAACTTGGTCCTCATGGCCTGAATCAGAGTCACAAAGGTTCTGGGCATCACTGCAGACCATTTCCTGTTCTGTACTCACTGTAGCTTGGGAGCAGACCTCTGATTCCCAGGCTATAGTGTGACTGAACAGCTCTGCAGACTCAGCCATCTCAGTTCCACCATACTGTGCAGGGCTGATGGAGACTTCAGAGCTGGGAGAAATCAAGTGTGATTGGGATGACAACTCAGAGGACTGGTGTTTTTTGGATGCGGTACTTGAAGTGGCTGAGAGGGCACTTGTTGGACCACTTGAGATCCATTCAAGCATTTTCCTTTTTTGCCCATTATCTACCTTTCTTCCTGTTGTTCGTGTCCGTAAAAAAGGGAGCACATCGGATTGTCCACGGTAAGTAGTAGACATCTTACTTTTGCTGGTAGATGGTCTATCTTCAGCAGATGATAATGGAGCTTTGCCACTTTCCCCACAGACAAAACCTTTTTTGCCTTTTCCACCACGCCTCTTCCCCTTTCCACCAGCATCTGTCATTTTGCCACTCATGTTGATTGCGACAAGATTGTGGACTGAAAATGTGGTAGTAAAAATTGAGAGGTGGTGAAGATTGCAGTGGTGGTCTAGCTTTATTAACAGCAGAATAATAAAGAATAAATATCCCTGACAATGCAACTTAGTTATAATGAGTTGGAGTGTGCAACGCAGGCAGATGCGCTCTGCAAATGTCTTGGCACTAGTGGGACTATAGCAAAGTCCAATAGCCACGTATAGGATGCCACTAGGTACACTGAGTGTTTGCTAGTATAATGGCTAAGTTAAAATTAGTTGGAGTGTGCAACGCAGGCAGATGCGCTCTGCAAATGTCTTGGCACTAGTGGGACTATAGCAAAGTCCAATAGCCACGTATAGGATGCCACTAGGTACACTGAGTGTTTGCTAGTATAATGGCTTACTTATAATTAGTTGGAGTGTGCAACGCAGGCAGATGCGCTCTGCAAATGTCTTGGCACTAGTGGGACTATAGCAAAGTCCAATAGCCACGTATAGGATGCCACTAGGTACACTGAGTGTTTGCTAGTATAATGGCTAAGTTAAAATTAGTTGGAGTGTGCAACGCAGGCAGATGCGCTCTGCAAATGTCTTGGCACTAGTGGGACTATAGCAAAGTCCAATAGCCACGTATAGGATGCCACTAGGTACACTGAGTGTTTGCTAGTATAATGGCTTACTTATAATTAGTTGGAGTGTGCAACGCAGGCAGATGCGCTCTGCAAATGTCTTGGCACTAGTGGGACTATAGCAAAGTCCAATAGCCACGTATAGGATGCCACTAGGTACACTGAGTGTTTGCTAGTATAATGGCTTACTTATAATTAGTTGGAGTGTGCAACGCAGGCAGATGCGCTCTGCAAATGTCTTGGCACTAGTGGGACTGTAGCAAAGTCCAATAGCCACGTATAGGATGCCACTAGGTACACTGAGTGTTTGCTAGTAAAATTGCTTAGTTTAAAAAAGTTGGAGTGTGCAATGCAGGCAGACGTGCTCTGCAAATGTCTTTGCACTAGTGGGACTATAGCAAAGTCCAATAGCCACAGATAGGATGCCACTAGGTACACTGAGTGTTTGCTAGTATAATGGCTTACTTATAATTAGTTGGAGTGTGCAACGCAGGCAGATGCGCTCTGCAAATGTCTTGGCACTAGTGGGACTATAGCAAAGTCCAATAGCCACGTATAGGATGCCACTAGGTACACTGAGTGTTTGCTAGTATAATGGCTTACTTATAATTAGTTGGAGTGTGCAACGCAGGCAGATGCGCTCTGCAAATGTCTTGGCACTAGTGGGACTATAGCAAAGTCCAATAGCCACGTATAGGATGCCACTAGGTACACTGAGTGTTTGCTAGTAAAATTGCTTAGTTTAAAAAAGTTGGAGTGTGCAATGCAGGCAGACGTGCTCTGCAAATGTCTTTGCACTAGTGGGACTATAGCAAAGTCCAATAGCCACAGATAGGATGCCACTAGGTACACTGAGTGTTTGCTAGTATAATGGCTTAGTTATAATGAGTTGGAGTGTGCAGAGGACAGGAGGGTACAGTGGCAGGATTGTGGTGCTCTGGGTAGAGGAATGGAAGCCTGCCTTTCTATTCCCTCCTAATGGTGAAATGCAGGGAGGAAATCCCTGACCTTGGCTACACAGATGCTGTTGCTGTTTGCAGGACCTGTCACCTATGGCTCTCTGACCCTGCCGGTTTGAGCCCTTAAAAGGACTGCTATAAAGTGCTCTCCCTATGCTGTCTAACGCTGTGTATGCAGCGCATACAGCTGTATCGGCTATAGGACTCAGGAGGACGGAGCTGCGACAGTGATGTCTGACACCAAAGACGCAGAAGGCAGATAATGGCGTCCGTGAAGAAAATGTCCGGTTTTATAATGCAGGGACATGTGACATGCAGATCCTATCACACATGCCGTTGCTTCTCTGGCTCAAAGTCAACTTAGCTGTGTGTGTGTCTGTGATTGGCTGACATGCTGGCCCGCCCCACAAGACGCGCGCACTTAGGGAAGGAAGACAAGAAAAAAAAAAAAAAATTGGCGATCGCCATTATAGAAACAGCAGTGATCTGAAGGCGCTGTTCACGCACACTATAAACTGAAATGTGATAATAGTTTGATTCACAGAGTGACTTACACTATTACAGCAGAAACCAAGCTATGATTTAGCTGTTTTTTGGCTGCTAGAACCGTTCTCGAACGTTTCTAGAACTATCGAGCTTTTGCAAAAAGCTTGAGTTCTAGTTCGATCTAGAACATGCCCCAAAATCACTCGAGCCTAGAACTGGAGAACCACGAACCACGAACTGCGCTCAACTCTATCCAGGAGCTTTGGTTCCCTGAGTTTCCAATAGCAAATGTCTAGAAAAAACTCTGTCCATTGGCACAACTCAGCAAGAAAACGAGAAGACCGAGAAGATATATTTCATTTATCTTAATGCCACCTTATTAACAGCACTAAACCCTTCTATTATGTCCCTTAGCCTTTTGAGCTTATCCTCTGGTAAGCGGAAGACCATGCCTCTGGTATCGATCTCAGTGCCTAAAAACTGTATTATAGTAGCCAATCAGAATACAAAAGGATGCATAGGAAGCGTGACTTTATTTCAATATTTTAAAACAATCCAATAAAATGAAGAAAAGTCACTCATACAAGATCCACAGAAGTTGTATAATACATATATAAATCAAAACACTATAAGGCCTGTTTCACACGTCAGTGATTCTGGTACGTTTGTGCTTTTTTTTAAACATAACAGAATCACTGAGATACGCAGATCCATTATAATGAATGGGTCTGCTCACACATCAGTGATTTTTCACTGCACGTGTCTCCGTGCGGCGTACCCGCGTGTCCGTGATTGCTGCACGGAGACATGTCCATTTTTTTCTGGCATCACTGATAGGATGTCCATAAGGTGGCAGCAGAGCATAACAGAAAAAGGTGCCTATTGTGCACTGAAAAGACCCAATGTGATGCACCAGACATATAGAGCCCTAATGGATTCACAAATATAAGATATATCATGAATGACTACTGCATAATGAACGCTAGCATGAAAAAAGAAAGGAATCCATAAAAATAAATAAAAAATGGTGCACATATGTTAGAGCCCCACCGAAGGACAAAAAAAGTCTGATGGAAATAGAGAGCATATAGGAACAATAAGAATGTGCAACAGAGAGGAAGGTGAGAATGCAGGATCAATCACTGCCTGTCAGATATTAATAATCAGGGAAATAACTCTGGAGCAGACGCACAAATTAGGGTCTTACCTGGTAAGGTAACAAATAATTAATAGTAGTTGCACTCACCTATTAAGGTTGTGCCAGTCACAACCCCTAAATGCACGTTACAAATGGCGACAGCCGCAGCCCCTAGTAGAAGAGCAATAACGTATAGGAGGAAAATCGGGTGCGTGCCGCGCTGTCACCAAAGGAAACTGATGTTAATTATTTCATCTCTTTATTCTTTTTTCCGGTCAATGTGTTTCAGAGATCACTGTCTCCTTCATCAGGGCAAAAAAAGAACAGTATGCAATCAAAGGAGGAAGAACCTCTATATATACACATATGGAGCTACGTCAGAGGACTGACTGCTGTATTTCAAATACTGCCGGGATGGTCAACTGTTACAATACCGGCCATAAAAGTTCTCAAGTGATATATTGAGAAACATTTATAAAATCACTTCGGTATAGTGTTTCAAATTTCATCAGCTTTTTGAGACAAAAATCAGAAAAAGAAGAAGAAGAAGGACAAAATGAAAAAAAGAAAAAAAAGAAGAAAAAAAAAAACAAAAAGGGAGCATTGAGCTCCAGACCCTGTATTGAGTCTTAGAAGTGTAGTGACAAGTGCATCTGTCCACAACCCTGTAAGGGTGAACGGGATGACGGACAAGAAAAATTATGTTCGTGGCAAAAAATGGTGGTGTTGCTATATAAAATTGCATTAAGAATAAAGAAAGGAAAAATTTCTTTATAAAAGTAGTGAAGAAAAAAGTGGAAAAAAGGGGAGTGTAAGCCATTTTACTAATAAATAGTGATGAGCGAGCATGCTTGTTACTACTCGGTACTCGCACGAGTATCACTGTACTCGGTCTACTCGACGGGGACCGAGTAATCTCGCGATACTCGTGCTGTACTCGTGGTCTTCATCCCTGCATGTTGGCGCTCTTTTGAGAGCCAGCCCTCATGCAGGGATTGGCTGGCAGACCACTGCAATGCCACAGCCCTGTTAGTTGTGGAATTGCAGTGATTGGCCGGCCTGCACAGCGTGACCGAGCCTTTATACCGGCGGGCGCGCTGTGCTCTGCTCACAGCTATCCAGACAGTCAGTGCAGGGAGAGGGTCGCTGCTTCAGGGAAAGGTTTGCGGCCCTTTATAGCTATTTCCGTAGCAGGGCTGCAAACAGTGTGACCAAAAGTCCTTCTCAGGACTATTCTAGTTGTATACAGGCAGGCAGGGTATAGCCAGGTCGGAGTACAGTAGCAGAGTCCTTCTCAGGACTATTGTTGCTGTATACAGGCAGGGTATAGCCAGGTTGGAATACAGGCTAGTGACCAAAAGAGTCCTTGTCAGGACTATTGTAGCAGTATACAGGCAGGCAGGCAGGCAGGGTATATAGCCATTCCTAGCGGTGACCGTATACCAGCCTTCATCATATCTGGGGCTGGTGTACACAGTCTAAAACAGTCCTGATAGTGTCAGACTTCTCAGCAATTGTCGCTCCTAAAACCTGTTAGGTTCTTAGTGCGTCCGTGCTTGCATTTAAAAACCGCACGTGTGTGCCTGTCGGTGGCAGCGTACAGGTGCACTTGTGTGCGTTTTTACCAAACTATTATATAACGCACAAGTGTAGTGTATAATACACGTCAGTCAGCAGTGGCTGATAGTGTCAGAGTTCTCGTCATTAATTTTTGCTCCTAAAACCTGTGTTAGGTTCTTAGTGCGTCCGTGCTTGCATTTAAAAACCGCACGTGTGTGCCTGTCGGTGGCAGCGTACAGGTGCACTTGTGTGCGTTTTTACCAAACTATTATATAACGCACAAGTGTAGTGTATAATACACGTCAGTCAGCAGTGGCTGATAGTGTCAGAGTTCTCGTCATTAATTTTTGCTCCTAAAACCTGTGTTAGGTTCTTAGTGCGTCCGTGCTTGCATTTAAAAACCGCACGTGTGTGCCTGTCGGTGGCAGCGTACAGGTGCACTTGTGTGCGTTTTTACCAAACTATTATATAACGCACAAGTGTAGTGTATAATACACGTCAGTCAGCAGTGGCTGATAGTGTCAGAGTTCTCGTCATTAATTTTTGCTCCTAAAACCTGTGTTAGGTTCTTAGTGCGTCCGTGCTTGCATTTAAAAACCGCACGTGTGTGCCTGTCGGTGGCAGCGTACAGGTGCACTTGTGTGCGTTTTTACCAAACTATTATATAACGCACAAGTGTAGTGTATAATACACGTCAGTCAGCAGTGGCTGATAGTGTCAGAGTTCTCGTCATTAATTTTTGCTCCTAAAACCTGTTAGGTTCTTAGTGCGTCCGTGCTTGCATTTAAAAACCGCACGTGTGTGCCTGTCGGTGGCAGCGTACAGGTGCACAATTTGCACAAACTTTGATATAACGCCCAAGTCTAGTGAATACACGTCAGCACAGCATTGCAAAATGCGCAAGGGCGTTGGCAAGGAACAAGGAAGTGGACGTGATGGTGGTGCAGGCAGAGGCCGAGGTCGTGGGCAAGCTCTAATTTTGCCACAACAAAGGGCCACATCTAGTCGCTCGCACGTCCTGTCCCAAATTCTTGGGGACCGCAGCAGTACACCGCTCTTGAACCAAGACCAGTGTCAACAGGTTGTTAGTTGGATAGCGGATAATGCTTCCAGTCAGATTGGCACCACCACAAACACTCTGTCTTCCACACGGTCAAGTGTCAGTAGCCGTGATACTGCACCGCACATTTCAGAACCTGATCCTCCTTCCTACCACAAGGCTGAGTACACGTCCTCGGACATTAATGATCCCACACTTGGACACTCGGAAGAGCTGTTCACGTTTCCATTCGCACATTCTGGCCTCTCGCCAGCTCATGTTGAAGTGGGTCATGAGGAGATCGTATGTACAGATGGCCAAATATTTGAGCAGCCACGTTCTCACGAAGTTGGCAACGTGTCTCAACAAGGGGTGGACGATGATGAGACACAATTGTCAGGAAGTCAGGAGGAGGAGCAGGGTGCGGAAGAGGAAGACGACGTGGTGGATGATCCAGTAACTGACCCAACCTGGCAGGAGGATATGCAGAGCGAGGACAGCAGTGCACAGGGGGAGGGAGGCGTAGCATCCCAACAGGCAGTAAGAAGCAGGGTGGTGGCTCCAGGCAGAAGTCAGGCAACCGTTCCCCGGAACAACAACACGACACAAGGTGCCTGTACAAATGTTAGGTCTTCCCGAGTCTGGCAGTTTTTTAAGTTGGCTCCAGATGATTCTAAAAAGGCCATTTGCAACACCTGCCGTGCCAGCATCAGCAGGGGTACCAAAACTAGCAGCCTGACTACCACCAGCATGATCAGGCACATGTCAGCCAAGCACCCGACTTTGTGGGAAGTACAACAGAGTCGAGGAGCAGTGCTTGCTGATGTCACTGCTACGTCTTCGCTGGTTGTGCATGCGAGCCAATCCCCTGTCCATGCTGCCTGCGAACAAGCCTCCTCCGGTCCTGCACCTGCAGTTGCCTACTCAGAAATAACACCATCATCAAGCACGTCCTTGTCCCAGCGCAGCGTTCAGTTATCCATTCAGCAAACCTTTGAACGCAGGCGCAAATACACTGCCAACACCCCACATGCCACAGTTCTAAATGCTAACATTTCGCGACTGCTTGCGCTGGAAATGTTGCCTTTTAGGCTGGTGGAGACAGAAGCATTCCGCGACCTGATGGCGGCAGCTGTCCCACGTTACTCGGTCCCCAGCCGCCACTATTTCTCCCGGTGTGCCGTCCCCGCGTTGCATAACCACGTGTCACAAAACATCACACGTGCCCTGAACAACGCTGTTTCACCCAAAGTCCACCTAACCACAGACACGTGGACAAGTGCTTGTGGGCAAGGCCGCTACATCTCGTTGACGGCACACTGGGTTAATATTGTGGAAGCTGGGACCCAGTCTGAGCGAGGGACGGAACACGTCCTTCCCACACCAAGGTTTGCAGGCCCTACCTCAGTCAGTGTTTCACTTACACTCTACAGCTCCGGAATGTCATGCTCTTCAGCCTCCTCCTCCTCCTGCGCATCCTCATCCACTGTACCCTCCACACCAGTCCCAAGCTGGAAGCACTGCAGCACTGCCTCGGCGAAGCGGCAACAGGCTGTGCTGAAGCTAATCTGCATAGGTGACAAACCCCACAATGCAGAAGAGCTGTGGACAGCTCTGAAACAGCAGGCAGATCACTGGCTCACACCTCTGAACCTAAAGCCAGGAAAGGTCGTGTGTGACAATGGCCGGAACCTGGTGGCGGCTTTGAGGCGAGGCCAGCTGACACATGTTCCATGCGTGGCCCATATGCTCAACCTCGTGGTTCAGCGGTTTCTAAAGTCATACCCAGAGCTGTCTGATCTGCTGGTAAAAGTTCGCCGCCTGTCTGCACATTTTCGAAAGTCACCTACTGCTTCAGCCGGCCTTGCCGGCTTTCAGCGCAGTTTGCATCTTCCGGCTCACAGACTGGTGTGTGATGTCCCCACGCGTTGGAATTCAACTCTGCACATGTTGGTCAGGATATGTGAGCAGAAGAGGGCAGTTGTTGAGTACCTGCATCACCTAAGCCGTCGGGAAATGGGTCAAACTCCACACATAACACCTGAGGAGTGGAGATGGATGTCCGACCTATGTACCATCCTCCAAAACTTTGAGGACTCCACCAAGATGGTGAGTGGTGATGACGCCATTATTAGCGTCACCATACCGCTACTCTGCCTTCTAAAACGGTCTCTGCTCAAAACCAAACATGATGCATTGCAGGCGGAGCGCGATGAGTTGCAGCAAGAAACAGTAGTGGGTGTGGGTGATAACACACAGCCCAGCCTCGTCTCATCACAACGTGCAGTGGAGGACTATGACGAGGAGGAGGATGAAGACATGGAGCAAATCTCCGGCCAAATTGAGGATATGACATGCACACCAGTCATATCCTCGGTTCAGCGTGGCTGGCCAGAGGACAGGGTAGATGAGGAGGAGGAGGAGGAGGAGGACAGCATGTTCAGTCAACGTGTTGGTCAGGCTACTGAAGTCCTGGCTGTTAAGAGTCTGGCGCACATGGCTGACTTTATGGTAAGCTGCCTGTCTCGTGACCCTCGCGTTAAGAACATCTTGGCCGACAATCATTACTGGTTGGTAACACTGTTAGACCCACGCTACAAGGAGAACTTTATGTCTCTTATTCCCGAGGCGGAGAGGTCAACCAAAATGCAGCAGTTCCGGAAGGCCATAGTCACGGAAGTAGGCAAAGCATTCCCCTCACAAAACGCTAGCGGCATAGGTCAGGAATCAGTGGACAACCAAGGCGTACAGCCGAGAGAGGCACAAGTCCAATCCGCCAGAGGTAGGGGAACAGTCTTTAAGATGTGGGACAGTTTTCTCAGCCCCTCACGTACCACAGCCCCTGAGGTGCGGGGTAGTGCCACAAGAAATCCTAAGTTTGCCCAGATGCTCAAGGAGTACCTTGCAGATCGAACAACTGTACTCCGACATTCCTCTGTGCCTTACAATTATTGGGTATCCAAGGTGGACACGTGGCATGAATTGGCTCTCTACGCCTTGGAAGTCCTGGCCTGCCCTGCCGCTAGCGTTTTGTCAGAGCGTGTTTTTAGTGCCGCAGGTGGAATCATTACAGATAAACGCACCCGCCTGTCAACTGAAAATGCTGACAGGCTGACTCTGATCAAGATGAACAAGGGTTGGATTGGGCCAGACTTCACCACACCACCAGCAAATGAGAGCGGAATTTAAAATTTGTAACGGGAATTTGCCATGTACCTCCAGTCACCCATGGGTACACACTTCTGGACTTTGGATAATCGCTGGACTGCTCCTCCTTCTCCTCATGCGCCACCATGATGACCGTTAGAAGAGTTAGGCCTTTGTTTCAGGTATACCCCCAGTGGTAAATTTTTTCGCCCATTCTTTGCAGAATGGACATTACAACGACAGGAGACCCGCTCCTTTGCAATGGGAACAATGTTTTGAGGCCCTCATGCACGTCTCTATGCAGGGACAACGTGGAGCCTCCCAATTTTTGGCTGCCCTGCCAAAGGGCTATACTATAATACACCCACTTCCTGACAATGGACACTTAATGTTTTGAGGCCCTCATGCACGTCTCTATCCAGGGACAACGTGGAGCCTCCCAATTTTTGGCTGACCTGCCAAAGGGCTATACTACAAAAGACCCACTTCCTGACAATGGACACTTAATGTTTTGAGGCCCTCATGCACGTCTCTATCCAGGGACAACGTGGAGCCTCCCAATTTTTGGCTGCCCTGCCTAAGGGCTATACTATAATACACCCACTTCCTGACAATGGACACTTAATGTTTTGAGGCCCTCATGCACGTCTCTATCCAGGGACAACGTGGAGCCTCCCAATTTTTGGCTGCCCTGCCAAAGGGCTATACTACAAAAGACCCACTTCCTGACAATGGACACTTAATGTTTTGAGGCCCTCATGCACGTCTCTATCCAGGGACAACGTGGAGCCTCCCAATTTTTGGCTGCCCTGCCAAAGGGCTATACTACAAAAGACCCACTTCCTGACAATGGACACTTAATGTTTTGAGGCCCTCATGCACGTCTCTATCCAGGGACAATGTGGAGCCTCCCAATTTTTGGCTGCCCTGCCTAAGGGCTATACTATAATACACCCACTTCCTGACAATGGACACTTAATGTTTTGAGGCCCTCATGCACGTCTCTATCTAGGGACAACGTGGAGCCTCCCAATTTTTGGCTGCCCTGCCAAAGGGCTATACTATAATACACCCACTTCCTGACAATGGACACTTAATGTTTTGAGGCCCTCATGCACGTCTCTATCCAGGGACAACGTGGAGCCTCCCAATTTTTGGCTGCCCTGCCAAAGGGCTATACTACAAAAGACCCACTTCCTTCCAATGGTCACTTCAGGTTTACAGGCCCTCATGCACGTCTCTATCCAGGGACAACGTGGAGCCTCCCAATTTTTGGCTGCCCTGCCTAAGGGCTATACTATAATACACCCACTTCCTGACAATGGACACTTAATGTTTTGAGGCCCTCATGCATGTCTCTATCCAGGGACAACGTGGAGCCTCCCAATTTTTGGCTGCCCTGCCAAAGGGCTATACTACAAAAGACCCACTTCCTTCCAATGGGCACTTCAGGTTTACAAGCCCTCATGCACGTCTCTATCCAGGGACAACGTGGAGCCTCCCAATTTTTGGCTGCCCTGCCAAAGGGCTATACTACAAAAGACCCACTTCCTTCCAATGGGCACTTCAGGTTTACAGGCCCTCATGCACGTCTCTATCCAGGGACAACGTGGAGCCTCCCAATTTTTGGCTGCCCTGCCTAAGGGCTATACTATAATACACCCACTTCCTGACACTGGACACTTAATGTTTTGAGGCCCTCATGCACGTCTCTATCCAGGGACAACGTGGAGCCTCCCAATTTTTGGCTGCCCTGCCTAAGGGCTATACTACAATAGACCCACTTCCTTACAATGGGCACTTCAGGTTTACAGGCCATCATGCACGTCTGTATGCAGGGGCATTGGTGAACCTCACAATTTTGGACTGCCCTGGCAAAGGAAAATACTACAAAGACTCAGTTCCTCAAAATGGGCACATTAGACTCAGAGGCCTTTATGTACGTCTCTTCTCAGGGACATCGGAGTGCCACACAATGTTTTACGTAAAATCTTTCATGTATTGATCTCAAAAAGTAACATACATTAGCTCTATCTCACTATTGGGTATGTGCCCTTAACATTTCCGCTATGAAAAATCATTTTGGTGTCATTTTGGAAGGTTTTCTGGTGAGTCCGTAAAAATGGCGTAAAACGCGGACAAAATTATTCACAGCTGTGACTTTTGAGTGATAAATGCTTCAAGGGGTCTTCCCCATGCTGTTGCCATGTCATTTCAGCACTCTTCGGAGACTTTTGTGCCATTTTTAGGGTTTCTACATGCTGCCGGTGGTCATTTCACAAAAATACTCGGGTCTCCCATAGGATAACATTGGGCTCGGTGCTCGGGCCGAGTACACGAGTATCTTGGGAGGCTCGGCCCGAGCTTCGAGCACCCGAGCTTTTTAGTACTCGCTCATCACTACTAATAAACCTAAAAAATAAAAATAAATTGAATAAAAATCATGAATGTTGTGTTATAACAGGAAATTCGGTGTAAGAATGAATATCCGGGATGAGAGTTCAGCGAATGAGTTATAGAAATTGTTACAAAAAGGAGTGTGTACGGTTTATGCGTAAATTTTCAGAATGCGTACATGAAAATTATATGTATGTGAGAATGTCCCCCATGCTTTGTAAAAAGTTATTTATGAAAATGTAAATAAAATATATAAAAATGCCTAATTATTTATAATTTATGAGAAAGATATATATGTATGGAAGAATGTTATAAGGTGTCCAAGAACCATAAAGAAAAAGGGTGCATATATAATGTTAGAGGTCTAGAGTTCCACCAGGCTATATCACCCCTAAAGAAATAGAAAGAAGACCTTACTACCTGTGTACCCCAAAAAAAGCTATATTTCTTAGCCAGGATTATGGTGGAGATATGCACAAGTGAAATAAGAATATAAAGTAATACAATAAGATTATAAAACCAATATGTGTGCATTCATGCACCACCCGGTACGCTACCCTTGCCAAATTGCTCACTCTAGATCCCCACACGATCCATGAAGCCGTTCCCCCGGTCACACCGCCTGCTGCCGGTTCCCACTCATCCCTGGGGGAGTTAGGCGAGTGGTATCGAGAGCTACATGTCGGCACTGATGATACCCCCATACACCACAAGGAAGGGGTATACCGGGTGGTACAGGAGTATGAGCGGGTTTTTAGCAAGCACCCTCTAGATTTTGGGCAGATTAAAGGGGTTCAACACCACATCCCTACCGGTACACACTCCCCTATTAAAGAGAGATACAGGCCTATTCCCCCTGCGCACTACCAATGCGCCAAAGACATGTTGAGGAACATGAAGGAGGCAGGGGTTATTAGGGACAGCTGTAGTCCCTGGGCCGCTCCGTTGGTGCTGGTTAAGAAGAAGGATGGCACCATGCGGATGTGTGTGGATTACCGGAAGATTAACCAGATAACGCATAAGGATGCTTACCCTCTGCCCCACATCAAGGAGTCCCTGGCCTCGCTGAGAACCGCTAACTACTTCTCCACCCTTGACCTCACCAGCGGGTACTGGCAGGTGGCCGTGGCACCGGAAGACAGAGAGAAGACTGCCTATGGGACCGTTTTGCTGTACTTGGATGATGTGATTGTGTACTCACAGACGTATGAAGCCCACCTGGAGCACCTAGCCGAGGTGTTCGCGTCCCTTGCCAAGTATGGGATGAAGTTGAAGCCCTCAAAGTGTCATCTGCTGAAACCCAGAGTGCAGTACCTAGGACATGTGGTTGGTGCGGAAGGTGTCGCCCCCAACCCCGAGAAGATCACCGCCATCCAAGACTACATAAGGTACATAAAAGGTACATAAAATGAGAATAATGGGGATAGGGGAAAATATGTGTAACTGGGTTAAAAACTGGCTCAGTGATAGGAAACAAAGGGTGGTTATTAATGGTACGTACTCGGACTGGGTCTCAGTTCATAGTGGGGTACCACAGGGGTCAGTATTGGGCCCGCTTCTTTTCAACATATTTATAAATGACCTTGTTGGGGGCATGCGGAGTAGAATTTCAATATTTGCAGATGATACTAAACTCTGCAGGGTAATCAATACAGAGGAGGATAATTTTATATTACAGGGAGATTTATGTAAATTGGAGGATTGGGCTGAGAAGTGGCAATTGAAGTTTAATGTAGATAAATGTAAGGTCATGCACTTGGGTAGAGGAAATAACATTTATGATTATGTACTTAATTGTAGAACACTGGGTAAAACAGACACAGAAAAAGACTTGGGTGTATGGGTGGATGGTAAACTTCACTTTAGTGGACAGTGTCAGGCAGCTGCTGCCAGGGCTAATAAAATAATGGGATGTATTAAAAGAGGTATAAGTGTTCATGAAAAAAATATAGTTCTACCTCTGTACAAGTCACTAGTGCGACCGCACGTAGAATACTGTGTACAATTCTGGTCACCGATATATAAGAAGGACATAGCTGAACTGGAGAGGGTGCAAAGAAGAGCGACCAAGATTATTAGAGGAATGGGGGGATGCAATACGAAGACAGGTTATTAAACTTGGGGTTATTTAGTCTGGAAAAACGAAGGCTTAGGGGAGATCTAATCACAATGTATAAATATATGAGGGGACAGTACAGAGACCTTTCCAAAGATCTATTTACACCTAGGCCTGCGACTGGAACACGGGGGCATCCGCTACGTCTTGAGGAAAGAAGGTTTAATCATAATCACAGACGAGGATTCTTTACTGTACGAGCAGTGAGACTATGGAATTCTCTGCCGCATGATGTTGTAATGAGTGATTCACTACTAACATTTAAGCAGAGCCTGGATGCCTTTCTTGAAAAATTTAATATAACCAGTTATGTATATTAGATTTTATGACAGGGTATTGATCCAGGGAACTAGTCTGATTGCTGGATGTGGAGTCAGGAAGGAAATTTTTTCCCCATTGGAACTTGTTTGCCACATTGGGGTTTTTTGCCTTCCTCTGGATCAACATGTTAGGCTACGGGTTGAACTAGATGGACTTAGAGTCTCCCTTCAACCTTAAAACTATGATACTATGATGACTGGCCGAGACCGACCACAGTGAGGGAAGTGAGGCAGTTTCTGGGCCTGGTGGGATATTACCGTCGCTTCATTAAGGGGTACACAAAGATGGCTGCCCCCATGCAAGACCTCCTCGTAGGACAGACCAAGGGTGGTAGATCCCTAGTAGCCCCATTGGTGTGGGAAGAAAAGCATGAGGAATCCTTCCGCCAGCTGAGAACAGCCCTGACCGGAGAGGAAATCCTAGCGTACCCTGACTACAGCCGCCCATTCATCCTCTACACCGACGCCAGCAATGTGGGCTTGGGGGCTGTTCTATCCCAGGTCCAAGACAGAAGGGAAAAGGTAATAGCTTATGCTAGCCGAAAACTCCGACCGACTGAGAGGAACCCTGAGAACTACATCTCCTTCAAGCTTGAGCTCTTGGCACTGGTGTGGGCTATCACCGAGCGGTTCCGCCATTACCTGGCAGCAGCCAAGTTCACCGCGTACACAGACAATAACCTGCTGACCCATCTAGATACGGCCAAGCTGGGCGCGTTGGAGCAGCGGTGGGTGACCAGGTTAGCCAACTACGATTTCACCATCAAGTACCGGGCCGGCCGTACCAACGTCAATGCCAATGCACTCTCCCGGATGCCCCACCTGTCGGAAGAGGGGCCAGAGGATGATGACCTCGAAGAGATCGAGTTGCCTGCATTTCACCGGCCATTCACTGAGAAGGTGCACGTCTACCAACAACGGGTGAACCTGGATCCGCTGCCCCGACAGGACTGGCAGGAAGCTCAGGACCAGGCACCTGCTGTCCGCCTGGTCAAGACTCTAGTGGAACAGGGTTCTGCTGGGATAGACCCTGCTGCCCCTGCCGAAGCCCAACGTCTGTGGCAGGAACGGACCCGGCTATACCTACACCAGGGGAAGTTGTATCGCGAGCTGATTAATCCAAAGACTCACGAAAAGATCCGCCAGCTGGTGATTCCCCAGGCTAATGTGCCCACCGTCCTGCAAGCATACCATGATGGTGCAGTGCACTTCGGGTGGAAGAAGCTAGAGATGTTGTTAAGAGAGCGGTTCTATTGGAGTGGAATGCGGGAATCTGTGGAGGCCTGGTGCCGAGAATGTGGCCCTTGCGCATTGAGAAGGAAGGACGAGGCCAGCCAGAAGGCACCCCTACACCCGATCATTACACACCAACCGCTGGAGCTGGTTGCCCTTGACCATGTAAAGCTCACCCCCAGCCGAAGTGGGTACACCTACGCTCTGACCATCGTAGACCACTACTCGAGGTTCCTGGTGGTTGTCCCAGTTAAGGACTTAACCGGCCGCACCGCTGCTAAGGCTTTCCAGGCTTATTTCTGTTGACCGCATTGGTACCCGGAGAGGGTGCTTACCGACCAGGGTCCGGCCTTTGAAGCAGAGGTATTCCAGGAATTCTGCCAGTTGTACGGCTGCAAGAAAATCTGGACCACGCCTTACCACGCCCAAACCAATGGCATTTGTGAAAAGATGAACCACTTGGTCCTGGGCCTCCTCAAGACGTTACCACTGGAAGAGCGGAACCTGTGGCTGGAGAAGCTACCTGACCTGGTCGATATGTACAACAACATCCCTTCCAGCTCTACGAAATGCACTCCAGCATACCTGATGAGAGCTCGTCCCGGCCGGCTACCAGTGGATCTGGAAATGGGCTTGGAAGCTTCAGAAGCACTCCTGTCGACAGCTGAATGGGACACTCGGCGGAGGACACAGTACCGACAGGTCCAGGAGTATGTTGAAAAGAACTTGTGCCGGAGTCGGGGACAACAGGAGCAGTGCTTCAACAAGAAGGCGCCTGCCGGTTCCTTCCAACCTGGGGATGTAGTGCTGAAGCGGAAAAGAAGGGCCCACAAGCTGGATGATCAATGGGAAAAAACCCCGTATGTAGTCCAGCCCACAGGATGGGAGAATGGGAAGGCCTACCAGATCAGCCGTGACCAGGGGGGGACTTTGGCCACGGTTTCCCGAGACCACCTGAAGAAGTGCCCACCAGCATTGAGAGTAGCGGATGAGGCTCCAGTTCCCAGTCCAGTGGAGAAGGAAGACAAGAAAAAAAAAAAAAAATGGCGATCGCCATTATAGAAACAGCAGTGATCTGAAGGCGCTGTTCACGCACACTATACACTGAAATGTGATAATAGTTTGATTCACAGAGTGACTTACACTATTACAGCAGAAACCAAGCTATGATTTAGCTGTTTTTTGGCTGCTAGAACCGTTCTCGAACGTTTCTAGAACTATCGAGCTTTTGCAAAAAGCTCGAGTTCTAGTTCGATCTAGAACATGCCCCAAAATCACTCGAGCCTAGAACTGGAGAACCACGAACCACGAACCGCGCTCAACTCTATCCAGGAGCTTTGGTTCCCTGAGTTTCCAATAGCAAATGTCTAGAAAAAACTCTGTCCATTGGCACAACTCAGCAAGAAAACGAGAAGACCGAGAAGATATATTTCATTTATCTTAATGCCACCTTATTAACAGCACTAAACCCTTCTATTATGTCCCTTAGCCTTTTGAGCTTATCCTCTGGTAAGCGGAAGACCATGCCTCTGGTATCGATCTCAGTGCCTAAAAACTGTATTATAGTAGCCAATCAGAATACAAAAGGATGCATAGGAAGCATGACTTTATTTCAATATTTTAAAACAATCCAATAAAATGAAGAAAAGTCACTCATACAAGATCCACAGAAGTTGTATAATACATACATAAATCAAAACACTATAAGGCCTGTTTCACACGTCAGTGATTCTGGTACGTTTGTGCTTTTTTTAAACATAACAGAATCACTGAGATACGCAGATCCATTATAATGAATGGGTCTGCTCACACATCAGTGATTTTTCACTGCACGTGTCTCCGTGCGGCGTACCCGCGTGTCCGTGATTGCTGCACGGAGACATGTCCATTTTTTTCTGGCATCACTGATAGGATGTCCATAAGGTGGCAGCAGAGCATAACAGAAAAAGGTGCCTATTGTGCACTGAAAAGACCCAATGTGATGCACCAGACATATAGAGCCCTAATGGATTCACAAATATAAGATATATCATGAATGACTACTGCATAATGAACGCTAGCATGAAAAAAGAAAGGAATCCATAAAAATAAATAATAAATGGTGCACATATATTAGAGCCCCACCGAAGGACAAAAAAAGTCTGATGGAAATAGAGAGCATATAGGAACAATAAGAATGTGCAACAGAGAGGAAGGTGAGAATGCAGGATAAATCACTGCCTGTCAGATATTAATAATCAGGGAAATAACTCTGGAGCAGACGCACAAATTAGGGTCTTACCTGGTAAGGTAACAAATAATTAATAGTAGTTGCACTCACCTATTAAGGTTGTGCCAGTCACAACCCCTAAATGCACGTTACAAATGGCGACAGCCGCAGCGCCTAGTAGAAGAGCAATAACGTATAGAAGGAAAATCGGGTGCGTGCCGCGCTGTCACCAAAGGAAACTGATGTTAATTATTTCATCTCTTTATTCTTTTTTCCGGTCAATGTGTTTCAGAGATCACTGTCTCCTTCATCAGGGCAAAAAAAGAACAGTATGCAATCAAAGGAGGAAGAACCTCTATATATACACATATGGAGCTACGTCAGAGGACTGACTGCTGTATTTCAAATACTGCCGGGATGGTCAACTGTTACAATACCGGCCATAAAAGTTCTCAAGTGATATATTGAGAAACATTTATAAAATCACTGGGGTATAGTGTTTCAAATTTCATCAGCTTTTTGAGACAAAAATCAGAAAAAGAAGAAGAAGGACAAAATGAAAAAAAGAAAAAAAAGAAGAAAAAAAAAACAAAAAGGGAGCATTGAGCTCCAGACCCTGTATTGAGTCTTAGAAGTGTAGTGACAAGTGCATCTGTCCACAACCCTGTAAGGGTGAACGGGATGACGGACAAGAAAAATTATGTTCGTGGCAAAAAATGGTGGTGTTGCTATATAAAATTGCATTAAGAATAAAGAAAGGAAAAATTTCTTTATAAAAGTAGTGAAGAAAAAAGTGGAAAAAAGGGGAGTGTAAGCCATTTTACTAATAAATAGTGATGAGCGAGCATGCTTGTTACTACTCGGTACTCGCACGAGTATCACTGTACTCGGTCTACTCGACGGGGACCGAGTAATCTCGCGATACTCGTGCTGTACTCGTGGTCTTCATCCCTGCATGTTGGCGCTCTTTTGAGAGCCAGCCCTCATGCAGGGATTGGCTGGCAGACCACTGCAATGCCACAGCCCTGTTAGTTGTGGAATTGCAGTGATTGGCCGGCCTGCACAGCGTGACCGAGCCTTTATACCGGCGGGCGCGCTGTGCTCTGCTCACAGCTATCCAGACAGTCAGTGCAGGGAGAGGGTCGCTGCTTCAGGGAAAGGTTTGCGGCCCTTTATAGCTATTTCCGTAGCAGGGCTGCAAACAGTGTGACCAAAAGTCCTTCTCAGGACTATTCTAGTTGTATACAGGCAGGCAGGGTATAGCCAGGTCGGAGTACAGTAGCAGAGTCCTTCTCAGGACTATTGTTGCTGTATACAGGCAGGGTATAGCCAGGTTGGAATACAGGCTAGTGACCAAAAGAGTCCTTGTCAGGACTATTGTAGCAGTATACAGGCAGGCAGGCAGGCAGGCAGGGTATATAGCCATTCCTAGCGGTGACCGTATACCAGCCTTCATCATATCTGGGGCTGGTGTACACAGTCTAAAACAGTCCTGATAGTGTCAGACTTCTCAGCAATTGTCGCTCCTAAAACCTGTTAGGTTCTTAGTGCGTCCGTGCTTGCATTTAAAAACCGCACGTGTGTGCCTGTAGGTGGCAGCGTACAGGTGCACTTGTGTGCGTTTTTACCAAACTATTATATAACGCACAAGTGTAGTGTATAATACACGTCAGTCAGCAGTGGCTGATAGTGTCAGAGTTCTCGTCATTAATTTTTGCTCCTAAAACCTGTGTTAGGTTCTTAGTGCGTCCGTGCTTGCATTTAAAAACCGCACGTGTGTGCCTGTCGGTGGCAGCGTACAGGTGCACTTGTGTGCGTTTTTACCAAACTATTATATAACGCACAAGTGTAGTGTATAATACACGTCAGTCAGCAGTGGCTGATAGTGTCAGAGTTCTCGTCATTAATTTTTGCTCCTAAAACCTGTGTTAGGTTCTTAGTGCGTCCGTGCTTGCATTTAAAAACCGCACGTGTGTGCCTGTCGGTGGCAGCGTACAGGTGCACTTGTGTGCGTTTTTACCAAACTATTATATAACGCACAAGTGTAGTGTATAATACACGTCAGTCAGCAGTGGCTGATAGTGTCAGAGTTCTCGTCATTAATTTTTGCTCCTAAAACCTGTTAGGTTCTTAGTGCGTCCGTGCTTGCATTTAAAAACCGCACGTGTGTGCCTGTCGGTGGCAGCGTACAGGTGCACAATTTGCACAAACTTTGATATAACGCCCAAGTCTAGTGAATACACGTCAGCACAGCATTGCAAAATGCGCAAGGGCGTTGGCAAGGAACAAGGAAGTGGACGTGATGGTGGTGCAGGCAGAGGCCGAGGTCGTGGGCAAGCTCTAATTTTGCCACAACAAAGGGCCACATCTAGTCGCTCGCACGTCCTGTCCCAAATTCTTGGGGACCGCAGCAGTACACCGCTCTTGAACCAAGACCAGTGTCAACAGGTTGTTAGTTGGATAGCGGATAATGCTTCCAGTCAGATTGGCACCACCACAAACACTCTGTCTTCCACACGGTCAAGTGTCAGTAGCCGTGATACTGCACCGCACATTTCAGAACCTGATCCTCCTTCCTACCACAAGGCTGAGTACACGTCCTCGGACATTAATGATCCCACACTTGGACACTCGGAAGAGCTGTTCACGTTTCCATTCGCACATTCTGGCCTCTCGCCAGCTCATGTTGAAGTGGGTCATGAGGAGATCGTATGTACAGATGGCCAAATATTTGAGCAGCCACGTTCTCACGAAGTTGGCAACGTGTCTCAACAAGGGGTGGACGATGATGAGACACAATTGTCAGGAAGTCAGGAGGAGGAGCAGGGTGCGGAAGAGGAAGACGACGTGGTGGATGATCCAGTAACTGACCCAACCTGGCAGGAGGATATGCAGAGCGAGGACAGCAGTGCACAGGGGGAGGGAGGCGTAGCATCCCAACAGGCAGTAAGAAGCAGGGTGGTGGCTCCAGGCAGAAGTCAGGCAACCGTTCCCCGGAACAACAACACGACACAAGGTGCCTGTACAAATGTTAGGTCTTCCCGAGTCTGGCAGTTTTTTAAGTTGGATCCAGATGATTCTAAAAAGGCCATTTGCAACACCTGCCGTGCCAGCATCAGCAGGGGTACCAAAACTAGCAGCCTGACCACCACCAGCATGATCAGGCACATGTCAGCCAAGCACCCGACTTTGTGGGAAGTACAACAGAGTCGAGGAGCAGTGCTTGCTAATGTCACTGCTACGTCTTCGCTGGTTGTGCATGCGAGCCAATCCCCTGTCCATGCTGCCTGCGAACAAGCCTCCTCCGGTCCTGCACCTGCAGTTGCCTACTCAGAAATAACACCATCATCAAGCACGTCCTTGTCCCAGCGCAGCGTTCAGTTATCCATTCAGCAAACCTTTGAACGCAGGCGCAAATACACTGCCAACACCCCACATGCCACAGTTCTAAATGCTAACATTTCGCGACTGCTTGCGCTGGAAATGTTGCCTTTTAGGCTGGTGGAGACAGAAGCATTCCGCGACCTGATGGCGGCAGCTGTCCCACGTTACTCGGTCCCCAGCCGCCACTATTTCTCCCGGTGTGCCGTCCCCGCGTTGCATAACCACGTGTCACAAAACATCACACGTGCCCTGAACAACGCTGTTTCACCCAAAGTCCACCTAACCACAGACACGTGGACAAGTGCTTGTGGGCAAGGCCGCTACATCTCGTTGACGGCACACTGGGTTAATATTGTGGAAGCTGGGACCCAGTCTGAGCGAGGGACGGAACACGTCCTTCCCACACCAAGGTTTGCAGGCCCTACCTCAGTCAGTGTTTCACCCACACTCTACAGCTCCGGAATGTCATGCTCTTCAGCCTCCTCCTCCTCCTGCGCATCCTCATCCACTGTACCCTCCACACCAGTCCCAAGCTGGAAGCACTGCAGCACTGCCTCGGCGAAGCGGCAACAGGCTGTGCTGAAGCTAATCTGCATAGGTGACAAACCCCACAATGCAGAAGAGCTATGGACAGCTCTGAAACAGCAGGCAGATCACTGGCTCACACCTCTGAACCTAAAGCCAGGAAAGGTCGTGTGTGACAATGGCCGGAACCTGGTGGCGGCTTTGAGGCGAGGCCAGCTGACACATGTTCCATGCGTGGCCCATGTGCTCAACCTCATGGTTCAGCGGTTTCTAAAGTCATACCCAGAGCTGTCTGATCTGCTGGTAAAAGTTCGCCGCCTGTCTGCACATTTTCGAAAGTCACCTACTGCTTCAGCCGGCCTTGCCGGCTTTCAGCGCAGTTTGCATCTTCCGGCTCACAGACTGGTGTGTGATGTCCCCACGCGTTGGAATTCAACTCTGCACATGTTGGTCAGGATATGTGAGCAGAAGAGGGCAGTTGTTGAGTACCTGCATCACCTAAGCCGTCGGGAAATGGGTCAAACTCCACACATAACACCTGAGGAGTGGAGATGGATGTCCGACCTATGTACCATCCTCCAAAACTTTGAGGACTCCACCAAGATGGTGAATGGTGATGACGCCATTATTAGCGTCACCATACCGCTACTCTGCCTTCTAAAACGGTCTCTGCTCAAAACCAAACATGATGCATTGCAGGCGGAGCGCGATGAGTTGCAGCAAGAAACAGTAGTGGGTGTGGGTGATAACACACAGCCCAGCCTCGTCTCATCACAACGTGCAGTGGAGGACTATGACGAGGAGGAGGATGAAGACATGGAGCAAATCTCCGGCCAAATTGAGGATATGACATGCACACCAGTCATATCCTCGGTTCAGCGTGGCTGGCCAGAGGACAGGGTAGATGAGGAGGAGGAGGAGGAGGAGGAGGAGGACAGCATGTTCAGTCAACGTGTTGGTCAGGCTACTGAAGTCCTGGCTGTTAAGAGTCTGGCGCACATGGCTGACTTTATGGTAAGCTGCCTGTCTCGTGACCCTCGCGTTAAGAACATCTTGGCCGACAATCATTACTGGTTGGTAACACTGTTAGACCCACGCTACAAGGAGAACTTTATGTCTCTTATTCCCGAGGCGGAGAGGTCAACCAAAATGCAGCAGTTCCGGAAGGCCATAGTCACGGAAGTAGGCAAAGCATTCCCCTCACAAAACGCTAGCGGCATAGGTCAGGAATCAGTGGACAACCAAGGCGTACAGCCGAGAGAGGCACAAGTCCAATCCGCCAGAGGTAGGGGAACAGTCTTTAAGATGTGGGACAGTTTTCTCAGCCCCTCACGTACCACAGCCCCTGAGGTGCGGGGTAGTGCCACAAGAAATCCTAAGTTTGCCCAGATGCTCAAGGAGTACCTTGCAGATCGAACAACTGTACTCCGACATTCCTCTGTGCCTTACAATTATTGGGTATCCAAGGTGGACACGTGGCATAAATTGGCTCTCTACGCCTTGGAAGTCCTGGCCTGCCCTGCCGCTAGCGTTTTGTCAGAGCGTGTTTTTAGTGCCGCAGGTGGAATCATTACAGATAAACGCACCCGCCTGTCAACTGAAAATGCTGACAGGCTGACTCTGATCAAGATGAACAAGGGTTGGATTGGGCCAGACTTCACCACACCACCAGCAAATGAGAGCGGAATTTAAAGTTTGTAAAGGGAATTTGCCATGTACCTCCAGTCACCCATGGGTACACACTTCTGGACTTTGGATAATCGCTGGACTGCTCCTCCTTCTCCTCATGCGCCACCATGATGACCGTTACAAGAGTTAGGCCTTTGTTTCAGGTATACCCCCAGTGGTAAATTTTTTCGCCCATTCTTTGCAGAATGGACATTACAACGACAGGAGACCCGCTCCTTTGCAATGGGAACAATGTTTTGAGGCCCTCATGCACGTCTCTATGCAGGGACAACGTGGAGCCTCCCAATTTTATATCATCTCCACCAAACAGGACAAGCTTGCATCTGTTATAGTTTTGGAGAAAAATGTGTTCATTTCATGTATGCGCGAAATGCCTTAAAAATGGCTTTAAAATGGATTTGGAGCATGGAGACGATTATCTCGGGATTGCAATATAACCAAACAAAACTTTTAGTGGATTTCTACTTATTTTATTAAATATCATCTCCACCAAACAGGACAAGCTTGCATCTGTTATAGTTTTGGAGAAAAATGTGTTCATTTCATGTATGCGCGAAATGCCTTAAAAATGGCTTTAAAATGGATTTGGAGCATGGAGACGATTATCTCGGGATTGCAAGATAACCAAACAAAACTTTTAGTGGATTTCTACTTATTTTATTAAATATCATCTCCACCAAACAGGACAAGCTTGCATCTGTTATAGTTTTGGAGAAAAATGTGTTCATTTCATGTATGCGCGAAATGCCTTAAAAATGGCTTTAAAATGGATTTGGAGCATGGAGACGATTATCTCGGGATTGCAAGATAACCAAACAAAACTTTTAGTGGATTTCTACTTATTTTATTAAATATCATCTCCACCAAACAGGACAAGCTTGCATCTGTTATAGTTTTGGAGAAAAATGTGTTCATTTCATGTATGCGCAAAATGCCTTAAAAATGGCTTTAAAATGGATTTGGAGCATGGAGACGATTATCTCAGGATGGCAATATAAACAAACGAAACTTTTAGTAGATTTCTACTTATTTTATTAAATATTATCTCCACCAAACAGGACAAGCTTGCATCTGTTATAGTTTTGGAGAAAAATGTGTTCATTTCATGTATGCGCGAAATGCCTTAAAAATGGCTTTAAAATGGATTTGGAGCATAGAGACGATTATCTCGGGATTGCAAGATAACCAAACAAAACTTTTAGTGGATTTCTACTTATTTTATTAAATATCATCTCCACCAAACAGGACAAGCTTGCATCTGTTATAGTTTTGGAGAAAAATGTGTTCATTTCATGTATGCGCGAAATGCCTTAAAAATGGCTTTAAAATGGATTTGGAGCATGGAGACGATTATCTCGGGATTGCAAGATAACCAAACAAAACTTTTAGTGGATTTCTACTTATTTTATTAAATATCATCTCCACCAAACAGGACAAGCTTGCATCTGTTATAGTTTTGGAGAAAAATGTGTTCATTTCATGTATGCGCGAAATGCCTTAAAAATGGCTTTAAAATGGATTTGGAGCATGGAGACGATTATCTCGGGATTGCAAGATAACCAAACAAAACTTTTAGTGGATTTCTACTTATTTTATTAAATATCATCTCCACCAAACAGGACAAGCTTGCATCTGTTAAAGTTTTGGAGAAAAATGTGTTCATTTCATGTATGCGCGAAATGCCTTAAAAATGGCTTTAAAATGGATTTGGAGCATGGAGACGATTATCTCGGGATTGCAAGATAACCAAACAAAACTTTTAGTGGATTTCTACTTATTTTATTAAATATCATCTCCACCAAACAGGACAAGCTTGCATCTGTTATAGTTTTGGAGAAAAATGTGTTCATTTCATGTATGCGCGAAATGCCTTAAAAATGGCTTTAAAATGGATTTGGAGCATGGAGACGATTATCTCGGGATTGCAAGATAACCAAACAAAACTTTTAGTGGATTTCTACTTATTTTATTAAATATCATCTCCACCAAACAGGACAAGCTTGCATCTGTTATAGTTTTGGAGAAAAATGTGTTCATTTCATGTATGCGCGAAATGCCTTAAAAATGGCTTTAAAATGGATTTGGAGCATGGAGACGATTATCTCGGGATTGCAAGATAACCAAACAAAACTTTTAGTGGATTTCTACTTATTTTATTAAATATCATCTCCACCAAACAGGACAAGCTTGCATCTGTTATAGTTTTGGAGAAAAATGTGTTCATTTCATGTATGCGCGAAATGCCTTAAAAATGGCTTTAAAATGGATTTGGAGCATGGAGACGATTATCTCGGGATTGCAAGATAACCAAACAAAACTTTTAGTGGATTTCTACTTATTTTATTAAATATCATCTCCACCAAACAGGACAAGCTTGCATCTGTTATAGTTTTGGAGAAAAATGTGTTCATTTCATGTATGCGCGAAATGCCTTAAAAATGGCTTTAAAATGGATTTGGAGCATGGAGACGATTATCTCGGGATTGCAAGATAACCAAACAAAACTTTTAGGGGATTTCTACTTATTTTATTAAATATCATCTCCACCAAACAGGACAAGCTTGCATGTGTTATAGTTTTGGAGAAAAATGTGTTCATTTCATGTATGCGCAAAATGCCTTTGAAATGGCTTTAAAATGGATTTGGAGCATGGAGACGATTATCTCGGGATTGCAAGATAACCAAACAAAACTTTTAGTGGATTTCTACTTATTTTATTAAATATCATCTCCACCAAACAGGACAAGCTTGCATCTGTTATAGTTTTGGAGAAAAATGTGTTCATTTCATGTATGCGCGAAATGCCTTAAAAATGGCTTTAAAATGGATTTGGAGCATGGAGACGATTATCTCGTGATTGCAAGATAACCAAACAAAACTTTTAGTGGATTTCTACTTATTTTATTAAATATCATCTCCACCAAACAGGACAAGCTTGCATCTGTTATAGTTTTGGAGAAAAATGTGTTCATTTCATGTATGCGCGAAATGCCTTAAAAATGGCTTTAAAATGGATTTGGAGCATGGAGACGATTATCTCGGGATTGCAATATAACCAAACAAAACTTTTAGTGGATTTCTACTTATTTTATTAAATATCATCTCCACCAAACAGGACAAGCTTGCATCTGTTATAGTTTTGGAGAAAAATGTGTTCATTTCATGTATGCGCGAAATGCCTTAAAAACGGCTTTAAAATGGATTTGGAGCATGGAGACGATTATCTCGGGATTGCAAGATAACCAAACAAAACTTTTAGTGGATTTCTACTTATTTTATTAAATATCATCTCCACCAAACAGGACAAGCTTGCATCTGTTATAGTTTTGGAGAAAAATGTGTTCATTTCATGTATGCGCGAAATGCCTTAAAAATGGCTTTAAAATGGATTTGGAGCATGGAGACGATTATCTCGGGATTGCAAGATAACCAAACAAAACTTTTAGTGGATTTCTACTTATTTTATTAAATATCATCTCCACCAAACAGGACAAGCTTGCATCTGTTATAGTTTTGGAGAAAAATGTGTTCATTTCATGTATGCGCGAAATGCCTTAAAAATGGCTTTAAAATGGATTTGGAGCATGGAGACGATTATCTCGGGATTGCAAGATAACCAAACAAAACTTTTAGTGGATTTCTTCTTATTTTATTTAACATCATCTCCACCAAACAGGACAAGCTTGCATCTGTTATAGTTTTGGAGAAAAATGTGTTCATTTCATGTATGCGCGAAATGCCTTAAAAATGGCTTTAAAATGGATTTGGAGCATGGAGACGATTATCTCGGGATTGCAAGATAACCAAACAAAACTTTTAGTGGATTTCTACTTATTTTATTAAATATCATCTCCACCAAACAGGACAAGCTTGCATCTGTTAAAGTTTTGGAGAAAAATGTGTTCATTTCATGTATGCGCGAAATGCCTTAAAAATGGCTTTAAAATGGATTTGGAGCATGGAGACGATTATCTCGGGATTGCAAGATAACCAAACAAAACTTTTAGTGGATTTCTACTTATTTTATTAAATATCATCTCCACCAAACAGGACAAGCTTGCATCTGTTATAGTTTTGGAGAAAAATGTGTTCATTTCATGTATGCGCAAAATGCCTTAAAAATGGCTTTAAAATGGATTTGGAGCATGGAGACGATTATCTCAGGATGGCAATATAAACAAACGAAACTTTTAGTAGATTTCTACTTATTTTATTAAATATTATCTCCACCAAACAGGACAAGCTTGCATCTGTTATAGTTTTGGAGAAAAATGTGTTCATTTCATGTATGCGCGAAATGCCTTAAAAATGGCTTTAAAATGGATTTGGAGCATGGAGACGATTATCTCGGGATTGCAAGATAACCAAACAAAACTTTTAGTGGATTTCTACTTATTTTATTAAATATCATCTCCACCAAACAGGACAAGCTTGCATCTGTTATAGTTTTGGAGAAAAATGTGTTCATTTCATGTATGCGCGAAATGCCTTAAAAATGGCTTTAAAATGGATTTGGAGAATGGAGACGATTATCTCGGGATTGCAAGATAACCAAACAAAACTTTTAGTGGATTTCTACTTATTTTATTAAATATCATCTCCACCAAACAGGACAAGCTTGCATCTGTTATAGTTTTGGAGAAAAATGTGTTCATTTCATGTATGCGCGAAATGCCTTAAAAATGGCTTTAAAATGGATTTGGAGCATGGAGACGATTATCTCGGGATTGCAAGATAACCAAACAAAACTTTTAGTGGATTTCTACTTATTTTATTAAATATCATCTCCACCAAACAGGACAAGCTTGCATCTGTTAAAGTTTTGGAGAAAAATGTGTTCATTTCATGTATGCGCGAAATGCCTTAAAAATGGCTTTAAAATGGATTTGGAGCATGGAGACGATTATCTCGGGATTGCAAGATAACCAAACAAAACTTTTAGTGGATTTCTACTTATTTTATTAAATATCATCTCCACCAAACAGGACAAGCTTGCATCTGTTATAGTTTTGGAGAAAAATGTGTTCATTTCATGTATGCGCGAAATGCCTTAAAAATGGCTTTAAAATGGATTTGGAGCATAGAGAGGATTATCTCGGGATTGCAAGATAACCAAACAAAACTTTTAGTGGATTTCTACTTATTTTATTAAATATCATCTCCACCAAACAGGACAAGCTTGCATCTGTTATAGTTTTGGAGAAAAATGTGTTCATTTCATGTATGCGCGAAATGCCTTAAAAATGGCTTTAAAATGGATTTGGAGCATGGAGACGATTATCTCGGGATTGCAATATAACCAAACAAAACTTTTAGTGGATTTCTACTTATTTTATTAAATATCATCTCCACCAAACAGGACAAGCTTGCATCTGTTATAGTTTTGGAGAAAAATGTGTTCATTTCATGTATGCGCGAAATGCCTTAAAAATGGCTTTAAAATGGATTTGGAGCATGGAGACGATTATCTCGGGATTGCAAGATAACCAAACAAAACTTTTAGTGGATTTCTACTTATTTTATTAAATATCATCTCCACCAAACAGGACAAGCTTGCATCTGTTATAGTTTTGGAGAAAAATGTGTTCATTTCATGTATGCGCGAAATGCCTTAAAAATGGCTTTAAAATGGATTTGGAGCATGGAGACGATTATCTCGGGATTGCAA
Organism: Anomaloglossus baeobatrachus; assembly: GCF_048569485.1. Lineage (NCBI taxonomy): Eukaryota > Metazoa > Chordata > Amphibia > Anura > Aromobatidae > Anomaloglossus > Anomaloglossus baeobatrachus. The sequence goes on from NW_027442793.1 coordinate 57,256, forward strand.
GATAACCAAACAAAACTTTTAGTGGATTTCTACTTATTTTATTAAATATCATCTCCACCAAACAGGACAAGCTTGCATCTGTTATAGTTTTGGAGAAAAATGTGTTCATTTCATGTATGCGCGAAATGCCTTAAAAATGGCTTTAAAATGGATTTGGAGCATGGAGACGATTATCTCGGGATTGCAATATAACCAAACAAAACTTTTAGTGGATTTCTACTTATTTTATTAAATATCATCTCCACCAAACAGGACAAGCTTGCATCTGTTATAGTTTTGGAGAAAAATGTGTTCATTTCATGTATGCGCGAAATGCCTTAAAAATGGCTTTAAAATGGATTTGGAGCATGGAGACGATTATCTCGGGATTGCAAGATAACCAAACAAAAAACGTTTAGTGGATTTCTACTTATTTTATTAAATATCATCTCCACCAAACAGGACAAGCTTGCATCTGTTATAGTTTTGGAGAAAAATGTGTTCATTTCATGTATGCGCGAAATGCCTTAAAAATGGCTTTAAAATGGATTTGGAGCATGGAGACGATTATCTCGGGATTGCAAGATAACCAAACAAAACTTTTAGTGGATTTCTACTTATTGTATTAAATATCATCTCCACCAAACAGGACAAGCTTGCATCTGTTAAAGTTTTGGAGAAAAATGTGTTCATTTCATGTATGCGCGAAATGCCTTAAAAATGGCTTTAAAATGGATTTGGAGCATGGAGACGATTATCTCGGGATTGCAATATAACCAAACAAAACTTTTAGTGGATTTCTACTTATTTTATTAAATATCATCTCCACCAAACAGGACAAGCTTGCATCTGTTATAGTTTTGGAGAAAAATGTGTTCATTTCATGTATGCTCGAAATGCCTTAAAAATGGCTTTAAAATGGATTTGGAGCATGGAGACGATTATCTCGGGATTGCAAGATAACCAAACAAAAAACGTTTAGTGGATTTCTACTTATTTTATTAAATATCATCTCCACCAAACAGGACAAGCTTGCATCTGTTATAGTTTTGGAGAAAAATGTGTTCATTTCATGTATGCGCAAAATGCCTTAAAAATGGCTTTAAAATGGATTTGGAGCATGGAGACGATTATCTCGGGATTGCAAGATAACCAAACAAAACTTTTAGTGGATTTCTACTTATTTTATTAAATATCATCTCCACCAAACAGGACAAGCTTGCATCTGTTATAGTTTTGGAGAAAAATGTGTTCATTTCATGTATGCGCGAAATGCCTTAAAAATGGCTTTAAAATGGATTTGGAGCATGGAGACGATTATCTCGGGATTGCAAGATAACCAAACAAAACTTTTAGTGGATTTCTACTTATTTTATTAAATATCATCTCCACCAAACAGGACAAGCTTGCATCTGTTATAGTTTTGGAGAAAAATGTGTTCATTTCATGTATGCGCGAAATGCCTTAAAAATGGCTTTAAAATGGATTTGGAGCATGGAGACGATTATCTCGGGATTGCAAGATAACCAAACAAAACTTTTAGTGGATTTCTACTTATTTTATTAAATATCATCTCCACCAAACAGGACAAGCTTGCATCTGTTAAAGTTTTGGAGAAAAATGTGTTCATTTCATGTATGCGCGAAATGCCTTAAAAATGGCTTTAAAATGGATTTGGAGCATGGAGACGATTATCTCGGGATTGCAAGATAACCAAACAAAACTTTTAGTGGATTTCTACTTATTTTATTAAATATCATCTCCACCAAACAGGACAAGCTTGCATCTGTTATAGTTTTGGAGAAAAATGTGTTCATTTCATGTATGCGCAAAATGCCTTAAAAATGGCTTTAAAATGGATTTGGAGCATGGAGACGATTATCTCAGGATGGCAATATAAACAAACGAAACTTTTAGTAGATTTCTACTTATTTTATTAAATATTATCTCCACCAAACAGGACAAGCTTGCATCTGTTATAGTTTTGGAGAAAAATGTGTTCATTTCATGTATGCGCGAAATGCCTTAAAAATGGCTTTAAAATGGATTTGGAGCATGGAGACGATTATCTCGGGATTGCAAGATAACCAAACAAAACTTTTAGTGGATTTCTACTTATTTTATTAAATATCATCTCCACCAAACAGGACAAGCTTGCATCTGTTATAGTTTTGGAGAAAAATGTGTTCATTTCATGTATGCGCGAAATGCCTTAAAAATGGCTTTAAAATGGATTTGGAGCATGGAGACGATTATCTCGGGATTGCAAGATAACCAAACAAAACTTTTAGTGGATTTCTACTTATTTTATTAAATATCATCTCCACCAAACAGGACAAGCTTGCATCTGTTATAGTTTTGGAGAAAAATGCGTTCATTTCATGTATGCGCGAAATGCCTTAAAAATGGCTTTAAAATGGATTTGGAGCATGGAGACGATTATCTCGGGATTGCAAGATAACCAAACAAAACTTTTAGTGGATTTCTACTTATTTTATTAAATATCATCTCCACCAAACAGGACAAGCTTGCATCTGTTAAAGTTTTGGAGAAAAATGTGTTCATTTCATGTATGCGCGAAATGCCTTAAAAATGGCTTTAAAATGGATTTGGAGCATGGAGACGATTATCTCGGGATTGCAAGATAACCAAACAAAACTTTTAGTGGATTTCTACTTATTTTATTAAATATCATCTCCACCAAACAGGACAAGCTTGCATCTGTTATAGTTTTGGAGAAAAATGTGTTCATTTCATGTATGCGCGAAATGCCTTAAAAATGGCTTTAAAATGGATTTGGAGCATAGAGAGGATTATCTCGGGATTGCAAGATAACCAAACAAAACTTTTAGTGGATTTCTACTTATTTTATTAAATATCATCTCCACCAAACAGGACAAGCTTGCATCTGTTATAGTTTTGGAGAAAAATGTGTTCATTTCATGTATGCGCGAAATGCCTTAAAAATGGCTTTAAAATGGATTTGGAGCATGGAGACGATTATCTCGGGATTGCAATATAACCAAACAAAACTTTTAGTGGATTTCTACTTATTTTATTAAATATCATCTCCACCAAACAGGACAAGCTTGCATCTGTTATAGTTTTGGAGAAAAATGTGTTCATTTCATGTATGCGCGAAATGCCTTAAAAATGGCTTTAAAATGGATTTGGAGCATGGAGACGATTATCTCGGGATTGCAAGATAACCAAACAAAACTTTTAGTGGATTTCTACTTATTTTATTAAATATCATCTCCACCAAACAGGACAAGCTTGCATCTGTTATAGTTTTGGAGAAAAATGTGTTCATTTCATGTATGCGCGAAATGCCTTAAAAATGGCTTTAAAATGGATTTGGAGCATGGAGACGATTATCTCGGGATTGCAAGATAACCAAACAAAACTTTTAGTGGATTTCTACTTATTTTATTAAATATCATCTCCACCAAACAGGACAAGCTTGCATCTGTTATAGTTTTGGAGAAAAATGTGTTCATTTCATGTATGCGCGAAATGCCTTAAAAATGGCTTTAAAATGGATTTGGAGCATGGAGACGATTATCTCGGGATTGCAATATAACCAAACAAAACTTTTAGTGGATTTCTACTTATTTTATTAAATATCATCTCCACCAAACAGGACAAGCTTGCATCTGTTATAGTTTTGGAGAAAAATGTGTTCATTTCATGTATGCGCGAAATGCCTTAAAAATGGCTTTAAAATGGATTTGGAGCATGGAGACGATTATCTCGGGATTGCAAGATAACCAAACAAAAAACGTTTAGTGGATTTCTACTTATTTTATTAAATATCATCTCCACCAAACAGGACAAGCTTGCATCTGTTATAGTTTTGGAGAAAAATGTGTTCATTTCATGTATGCGCGAAATGCCTTAAAAATGGCTTTAAAATGGATTTGGAGCATGGAGACGATTATCTCGGGATTGCAAGATAACCAAACAAAACTTTTAGTGGATTTCTACTTATTGTATTAAATATCATCTCCACCAAACAGGACAAGCTTGCATCTGTTAAAGTTTTGGAGAAAAATGTGTTCATTTCATGTATGCGCGAAATGCCTTAAAAATGGCTTTAAAATGGATTTGGAGCATGGAGACGATTATCTCGGGATTGCAATATAACCAAACAAAACTTTTAGTGGATTTCTACTTATTTTATTAAATATCATCTCCACCAAACAGGACAAGCTTGCATCTGTTATAGTTTTGGAGAAAAATGTGTTCATTTCATGTATGCTCGAAATGCCTTAAAAATGGCTTTAAAATGGATTTGGAGCATGGAGACGATTATCTCGGGATTGCAAGATAACCAAACAAAAAACGTTTAGTGGATTTCTACTTATTTTATTAAATATCATCTCCACCAAACAGGACAAGCTTGCATCTGTTATAGTTTTGGAGAAAAATGTGTTCATTTCATGTATGCGCGAAATGCCTTAAAAATGGCTTTAAAATGGATTTGGAGCATGGAGACGATTATCTCGGGATTGCAAGATAACCAAACAAAACTTTTAGTGGATTTCTACTTATTGTATTAAATATCATCTCCACCAAACAGGACAAGCTTGCATCTGTTATAGTTTTGGAGAAAAATGTGTTCATTTCATGTATGCGCGAAATGCCTTAAAAATGGCTTTAAAATGGATTTGGAGCATGGAGACGATTATCTCGGGATTGCAAGATAACCAAACAAAACTTTTAGTGGATTTCTACTTATTTTATTAAATATCATCTCCACCAAACAGGACAAGCTTGCATGTGTTATAGTTTTGGAGAAAAATGTGTTCATTTCATGTATGCGCAAAATGCCTTTGAAATGGCTTTAAAATGGATTTGGAGCATGGAGACGATTATCTCGGGATTGCAAGATAACCAAACAAAACTTTTAGTGGATTTCTACTTATTTTATTAAATATCATCTCCACCAAACAGGACAAGCTTGCATCTGTTATAGTTTTGGAGAAAAATGTGTTCATTTCATGTATGCGCGAAATGCCTTAAAAATGGCTTTAAAATGGATTTGGAGCATGGAGACGATTATCTCGGGATTGCAAGATAACCAAACAAAACTTTTAGTGGATTTCTACTTATTGTATTAAATATCATCTCCACCAAACAGGACAAGCTTGCATCTGTTAAAGTTTTGGAGAAAAATGTGTTCATTTCATGTATGCGCGAAATGCCTTAAAAATGGCTTTAAAATGGATTTGGAGCATGGAGACGATTATCTCGGGATTGCAATATAACCAAACAAAACTTTTAGTGGATTTCTACTTATTTTATTAAATATCATCTCCACCAAACAGGACAAGCTTGCATCTGTTATAGTTTTGGAGAAAAATGTGTTCATTTCATGTATGCGCGAAATGCCTTAAAAATGGCTTTAAAATGGATTTGGAGCATGGAGACGATTATCTCGGGATTGCAAGATAACCAAACAAAAAACGTTTAGTGGATTTCTACTTATTTTATTAAATATCATCTCCACCAAACAGGACAAGCTTGCATCTGTTATAGTTTTGGAGAAAAATGTGTTCATTTCATGTATGCGCGAAATGCCTTAAAAATGGCTTTAAAATGGATTTGGAGCATGGAGACGATTATCTCGGGATTGCAAGATAACCAAACAAAACTTTTAGTGGATTTCTACTTATTGTATTAAATATCATCTCCACCAAACAGGACAAGCTTGCATCTGTTAAAGTTTTGGAGAAAAATGTGTTCATTTCATGTATGCGCGAAATGCCTTAAAAATGGCTTTAAAATGGATTTGGAGCATGGAGACGATTATCTCGGGATTGCAATATAACCAAACAAAACTTTTAGTGGATTTCTACTTATTTTATTAAATATCATCTCCACCAAACAGGACAAGCTTGCATCTGTTATAGTTTTGGAGAAAAATGTGTTCATTTCATGTATGCGCGAAATGCCTTAAAAATGGCTTTAAAATGGATTTGGAGCATGGAGACGATTATCTCGGGATTGCAAGATAACCAAACAAAAAACGTTTAGTGGATTTCTACTTATTTTATTAAATATCATCTCCACCAAACAGGACAAGCTTGCATCTGTTATAGTTTTGGAGAAAAATGTGTTCATTTCATGTATGCGCGAAATGCCTTAAAAATGGCTTTAAAATGGATTTGGAGCATGGAGACGATTATCTCGGGATTGCAAGATAACCAAACAAAACTTTTAGTGGATTTCTATTTATTTTATTAAATATCATCTCCACCAAACAGGACAAGCTTGCATCTGTTATAGTTTTGGAGAAAAATGTGTTCATTTCATGTATGCGCGAAATGCCTTAAAAATGGCTTTAAAATGGATTTGGAGCATGGAGACGATTATCTCGGGATTGCAAGATAACCAAACAAAACTTTTAGTAAATTTCTACTTATTTTATTAAATATCATCTCCACCAAACAGGACAAGCTTGCATCTGTTATAGTTTTGGAGAAAAATGTGTTCATTTCATGTATGCGCGAAATGCCTTAAAAATGGCTTTAAAATGGATTTGGAGCATGGAGACGATTATCTCGGGATTGCAAGATAACCAAACAAAACTTTTAGTGGATTTCTACTTATTTTATTAAATATCATCTCCACCAAACAGGACAAGCTTGCATCTGTTATAGTTTTGGAGAAAAATGTGTTCATTTCATGTATGCGCGAAATGCCTTAAAAATGGCTTTAAAATGGATTTGGAGCATGGAGACGATTATCTCGGGATTGCAAGATAACCAAACAAAACTTTTAGTGGATTTCTACTTATTTTATTAAATATCATCTCCACCAAACAGGACAAGCTTGCATGTGTTATAGTTTTGGAGAAAAATGTGTTCATTTCATGTATGCGCAAAATGCCTTTGAAATGGCTTTAAAATGGATTTGGAGCATGGAGACGATTATCTCGGGATTGCAAGATAACCAAACAAAACTTTTAGTGGATTTCTACTTATTTTATTAAATATCATCTCCACCAAACAGGACAAGCTTGCATGTGTTATAGTTTTGGAGAAAAATGTGTTCATTTCATGTATGCGCAAAATGCCTTAAAAATGGCTTTAAAATGGATTTGGAGCATGGAGACGATTATCTCGGGATTGCAAGATAACCAAACAAAACTTTTAGGGGATTTCTACTTATTTTATTAAATATCATCTCCACCAAACAGGACAAGCTTGCATGTGTTATAGTTTTGGAGAAAAATGTGTTCATTTCATGTATGCGCAAAATGCCTTTGAAATGGCTTTAAAATGGATTTGGAGCATGGAGACGATTATCTCGGGATTGCAAGATAACCAAACAAAACTTTTAGTGGATTTCTACTTATTTTATTAAATATCATCTCCACCAAACAGGACAAGCTTGCATCTGTTATAGTTTTGGAGAAAAATGTGTTCATTTCATGTATGCGCGAAATGCCTTAAAAATGGCTTTAAAATGGATTTGGAGCATGGAGACGATTATCTCGTGATTGCAAGATAACCAAACAAAACTTTTAGTGGATTTCTACTTATTTTATTAAATATCATCTCCACCAAACAGGACAAGCTTGCATCTGTTATAGTTTTGGAGAAAAATGTGTTCATTTCATGTATGCGCGAAATGCCTTAAAAATGGCTTTCAAATGGATTTGGAGCATGGAGACGATTATCTCGGGATTGCAATATAACCAAACAAAACTTTTAGTGGATTTCTACTTATTTTATTAAATATCATCTCCACCAAACAGGACAAGCTTGCATCTGTTATAGTTTTGGAGAAAAATGTGTTCATTTCATGTATGCGCGAAATGCCTTAAAAATGGCTTTAAAATGGATTTGGAGCATGGAGACGATTATCTCGGGATTGCAAGATAACCAAACAAAACTTTTAGTGGATTTCTACTTATTTTATTAAATATCATCTCCACCAAACAGGACAAGCTTGCATCTGTTATAGTTTTGGAGAAAAATGTGTTCATTTCATGTATGCGCGAAATGCCTTAAAAATGGCTTTAAAATGGATTTGGAGCATGGAGACGATTATCTCGGGATTGCAAGATAACCAAACAAAACTTTTAGTGGATTTCTACTTATTTTATTAAATATCATCTCCACCAAACAGGACAAGCTTGCATCTGTTATAGTTTTGGAGAAAAATGTGTTCATTTCATGTATGCGCGAAATGCCTTAAAAATGGCTTTAAAATGGATTTGGAGCATGGAGACGATTATCTCGGGATTGCAAGATAACCAAACAAAACTTTTAGTGGATTTCTACTTATTTTATTAAATATCATCTCCACCAAACAGGACAAGCTTGCATCTGTTATAGTTTTGGAGAAAAATGTGTTCATTTCATGTATGCGCGAAATGCCTTAAAAATGGCTTTAAAATGGATTTGGAGCATGGAGACGATTATCTCGGGATTGCAAGATAACCAAACAAAACTTTTAGTGGATTTCTACTTATTTTATTAAATATCATCTCCACCAAACAGGACAAGCTTGCATCTGTTAAAGTTTTGGAGAAAAATGTGTTCATTTCATGTATGCGCGAAATGCCTTAAAAATGGCTTTAAAATGGATTTGGAGCATGGAGACGATTATCTCGGGATTGCAAGATAACCAAACAAAACTTTTAGTGGATTTCTACTTATTTTATTAAATATCATCTCCACCAAACAGGACAAGCTTGCATCTGTTATAGTTTTGGAGAAAAATGTGTTCATTTCATGTATGCGCAAAATGCCTTAAAAATGGCTTTAAAATGGATTTGGAGCATGGAGACGATTATCTCAGGATGGCAATATAAACAAACGAAACTTTTAGTAGATTTCTACTTATTTTATTAAATATTATCTCCACCAAACAGGACAAGCTTGCATCTGTTATAGTTTTGGAGAAAAATGTGTTCATTTCATGTATGCGCGAAATGCCTTAAAAATGGCTTTAAAATGGATTTGGAGCATGGAGACGATTATCTCGGGATTGCAAGATAACCAAACAAAACTTTTAGTGGATTTCTACTTATTTTATTAAATATCATCTCCACCAAACAGGACAAGCTTGCATCTGTTATAGTTTTGGAGAAAAATGTGTTCATTTCATGTATGCGCGAAATGCCTTAAAAATGGCTTTAAAATGGATTTGGAGCATGGAGACGATTATCTCGGGATTGCAAGATAACCAAACAAAACTTTTAGTGGATTTCTACTTATTTTATTAAATATCATCTCCACCAAACAGGACAAGCTTGCATCTGTTATAGTTTTGGAGAAAAATGTGTTCATTTCATGTATGCGCGAAATGCCTTAAAAATGGCTTTAAAATGGATTTGGAGCATGGAGACGATTATCTCGGGATTGCAAGATAACCAAACAAAACTTTTAGTGGATTTCTACTTATTTTATTAAATATCATCTCCACCAAACAGGACAAGCTTGCATCTGTTATAGTTTTGGAGAAAAATGTGTTCATTTCATGTATGCGCGAAATGCCTTAAAAATGGCTTTAAAATGGATTTGGAGCATGGAGACGATTATCTCGGGATTGCAAGATAACCAAACAAAACTTTTAGTGGATTTCTACTTATTTTATTAAATATCATCTCCACCAAACAGGACAAGCTTGCATCTGTTATAGTTTTGGAGAAAAATGTGTTCATTTCATGTATGCGCGAAATGCCTTAAAAATGGCTTTAAAATGGATTTGGAGCATGGAGACGATTATCTCGGGATTGCAAGATAACCAAACAAAACTTTTAGTGGATTTCTACTTATTTTATTAAATATCATCTCCACCAAACAGGACAAGCTTGCATCTGTTATAGTTTTGGAGAAAAATGTGTTCATTTCATGTATGCGCGAAATGCCTTAAAAATGGCTTTAAAATGGATTTGGAGCATGGAGACGATTATCTCGGGATTGCAAGATAACCAAACAAAACTTTTAGTGGATTTCTACTTATTTTATTAAATATCATCTCCACCAAACAGGACAAGCTTGCATCTGTTATAGTTTTGGAGAAAAATGTGTTCATTTCATGTATGCGCGAAATGACTTAAAAATGGCTTTAAAATGGATTTGGAGCATGGAGACGATTATCTCGGGATTGCAAGATAACCAAACAAAACTTTTAGTGGATTTCTACTTATTTTATTAAATATCATCTCCACCAAACAGGACAAGCTTGCATCTGTTATAGTTTTGGAGAAAAATGTGTTCATTTCATGTATGCGCGAAATGCCTTAAAAATGGCTTTAAAATGGATTTGGAGCATGGAGACGATTATCTCGGGATTGCAAGATAACCAAACAAAACTTTTAGTGGATTTCTACTTATTTTATTAAATATCATCTCCACCAAACAGGACAAGCTTGCATCTGTTAAAGTTTTGGAGAAAAATGTGTTCATTTCATGTATGCGCGAAATGCCTTAAAAATGGCTTTAAAATGGATTTGGAGCATGGAGACGATTATCTCGGGATTGCAAGATAACCAAACAAAACTTTTAGTGGATTTCTACTTATTTTATTAAATATCATCTCCACCAAACAGGACAAGCTTGCATCTGTTATAGTTTTGGAGAAAAATGTGTTCATTTCATGTATGCGCAAAATGCCTTAAAAATGGCTTTAAAATGGATTTGGAGCATGGAGACGATTATCTCAGGATGGCAATATAAACAAACGAAACTTTTAGTAGATTTCTACTTATTTTATTAAATATTATCTCCACCAAACAGGACAAGCTTGCATCTGTTATAGTTTTGGAGAAAAATGTGTTCATTTCATGTATGCGCGAAATGCCTTAAAAATGGCTTTAAAATGGATTTGGAGCATGGAGACGATTATCTCGGGATTGCAAGATAACCAAACAAAACTTTTAGTGGATTTCTACTTATTTTATTAAATATCATCTCCACCAAACAGGACAAGCTTGCATCTGTTATAGTTTTGGAGAAAAATGTGTTCATTTCATGTATGCGCGAAATGCCTTAAAAATGGCTTTAAAATGGATTTGGAGCATGGAGACGATTATCTCGGGATTGCAAGATAACCAAACAAAACTTTTAGTGGATTTCTACTTATTTTATTAAATATCATCTCCACCAAACAGGACAAGCTTGCATCTGTTATAGTTTTGGAGAAAAATGTGTTCATTTCATGTATGCGCGAAATGCCTTAAAAATGGCTTTAAAATGGATTTGGAGCATGGAGACGATTATCTCGGGATTGCAAGATAACCAAACAAAACTTTTAGTGGATTTCTACTTATTTTATTAAATATCATCTCCTCCAAACAGGACAAGCTTGCATCTGTTATAGTTTTGGAGAAAAATGTGTTCATTTCATGTATGCGCGAAATGCCTTAAAAATGGCTTTAAAATGGATTTGGAGCATGGAGACGATTATCTCGGGATTGCAAGATAACCAAACAAAACTTTTAGTGGATTTCTACTTATTTTATTAAATATCATCTCCACCAAACAGGACAAGCTTGCATCTGTTATAGTTTTGGAGAAAAATGTGTTCATTTCATGTATGCGCGAAATGCCTTAAAAATGGCTTTAAAATGGATTTGGAGCATGGAGACGATTATCTCGGGATTGCAAGATAACCAAACAAAACTTTTAGTGGATTTCTACTTATTTTATTAAATATCATCTCCACCAAACAGGACAAGCTTGCATCTGTTAAAGTTTTGGAGAAAAATGTGTTCATTTCATGTATGCGCGAAATGCCTTAAAAATGGCTTTAAAATGGATTTGGAGCATGGAGACGATTATCTCGGGATTGCAAGATAACCAAACAAAACTTTTAGTGGATTTCTACTTATTTTATTAAATATCATCTCCACCAAACAGGACAAGCTTGCATCTGTTATAGTTTTGGAGAAAAATGTGTTCATTTCATGTATGCGCGAAATGCCTTAAAAATGGCTTTAAAATGGATTTGGAGCATGGAGACGATTATCTCGGGATTGCAAGATAACCAAACAAAACTTTTAGTGGATTTCTACTTATTTTATTAAATATCATCTCCACCAAACAGGACAAGCTTGCATGTGTTATAGTTTTGGAGAAAAATGTGTTCATTTCATGTATGCGCAAAATGCCTTTGAAATGGCTTTAAAATGGATTTGGAGCATGGAGACGATTATCTCGGGATTGCAAGATAACCAAACAAAACTTTTAGTGGATTTCTACTTATTTTATTAAATATCATCTCCACCAAACAGGACAAGCTTGCATGTGTTATAGTTTTGGAGAAAAATGTGTTCATTTCATGTATGCGCAAAATGCCTTAAAAATGGCTTTAAAATGGATTTGGAGCATGGAGACGATTATCTCGGGATTGCAAGATAACCAAACAAAACTTTTAGGGGATTTCTACTTATTTTATTAAATATCATCTCCACCAAACAGGACAAGCTTGCATGTGTTATAGTTTTGGAGAAAAATGTGTTCATTTCATGTATGCGCAAAATGCCTTTGAAATGGCTTTAAAATGGATTTGGAGCATGGAGACGATTATCTCGGGATTGCAAGATAACCAAACAAAACTTTTAGTGGATTTCTACTTATTTTATTAAATATCATCTCCACCAAACAGGACAAGCTTGCATCTGTTATAGTTTTGGAGAAAAATGTGTTCATTTCATGTATGCGCGAAATGCCTTAAAAATGGCTTTAAAATGGATTTGGAGCATGGAGACGATTATCTCGTGATTGCAAGATAACCAAACAAAACTTTTAGTGGATTTCTACTTATTTTATTAAATATCATCTCCACCAAACAGGACAAGCTTGCATCTGTTATAGTTTTGGAGAAAAATGTGTTCATTTCATGTATGCGCGAAATGCCTTAAAAATGGCTTTAAAATGGATTTGGAGCATGGAGACGATTATCTCGGGATTGCAATATAACCAAACAAAACTTTTAGTGGATTTCTACTTATTTTATTAAATATCATCTCCACCAAACAGGACAAGCTTGCATCTGTTATAGTTTTGGAGAAAAATGTGTTCATTTCATGTATGCGCGAAATGCCTTAAAAATGGCTTTAAAATGGATTTGGAGCATGGAGACGATTATCTCGGGATTGCAAGATAACCAAACAAAACTTTTAGTGGATTTCTACTTATTTTATTAAATATCATCTCCACCAAACAGGACAAGCTTGCATCTGTTATAGTTTTGGAGAAAAATGTGTTCATTTCATGTATGCGCGAAATGCCTTAAAAATGGCTTTAAAATGGATTTGGAGCATGGAGACGATTATCTCGGGATTGCAAGATAACCAAACAAAACTTTTAGTGGATTTCTACTTATTTTATTAAATATCATCTCCACCAAACAGGACAAGCTTGCATCTGTTATAGTTTTGGAGAAAAATGTGTTCATTTCATGTATGCGCGAAATGCCTTAAAAATGGCTTTAAAATGGATTTGGAGCATGGAGACGATTATCTCGGGATTGCAAGATAACCAAACAAAACTTTTAGTGGATTTCTACTTATTTTATTAAATATCATCTCCACCAAACAGGACAAGCTTGCATCTGTTAAAGTTTTGGAGAAAAATGTGTTCATTTCATGTATGCGCGAAATGCCTTAAAAATGGCTTTAAAATGGATTTGGAGCATGGAGACGATTATCTCGGGATTGCAAGATAACCAAACAAAACTTTTAGTGGATTTCTACTTATTTTATTAAATATCATCTCCACCAAACAGGACAAGCTTGCATCTGTTATAGTTTTGGAGAAAAATGTGTTCATTTCATGTATGCGCAAAATGCCTTAAAAATGGCTTTAAAATGGATTTGGAGCATGGAGACGATTATCTCAGGATGGCAATATAAACAAACGAAACTTTTAGTAGATTTCTACTTATTTTATTAAATATTATCTCCACCAAACAGGACAAGCTTGCATCTGTTATAGTTTTGGAGAAAAATGTGTTCATTTCATGTATGCGCGAAATGCCTTAAAAATGGCTTTAAAATGGATTTGGAGCATGGAGACGATTATCTCGGGATTGCAAGATAACCAAACAAAACTTTTAGTGGATTTCTACTTATTTTATTAAATATCATCTCCACCAAACAGGACAAGCTTGCATCTGTTATAGTTTTGGAGAAAAATGTGTTCATTTCATGTATGCGCGAAATGCCTTAAAAATGGCTTTAAAATGGATTTGGAGCATGGAGACGATTATCTCGGGATTGCAAGATAACCAAACAAAACTTTTAGTGGATTTCTACTTATTTTATTAAATATCATCTCCACCAAACAGGACAAGCTTGCATCTGTTATAGTTTTGGAGAAAAATGTGTTCATTTCATGTATGCGCGAAATGCCTTAAAAATGGCTTTAAAATGGATTTGGAGCATGGAGACGATTATCTCGGGATTGCAAGATAACCAAACAAAACTTTTAGTGGATTTCTACTTATTTTATTAAATATCATCTCCACCAAACAGGACAAGCTTGCATCTGTTATAGTTTTGGAGAAAAATGTGTTCATTTCATGTATGCGCGAAATGCCTTAAAAATGGCTTTAAAATGGATTTGGAGCATGGAGACGATTATCTCGGGATTGCAAGATAACCAAACAAAACTTTTAGTGGATTTCTACTTATTTTATTAAATATCATCTCCACCAAACAGGACAAGCTTGCATCTGTTATAGTTTTGGAGAAAAATGTGTTCATTTCATGTATGCGCGAAATGCCTTAAAAATGGCTTTAAAATGGATTTGGAGCATGGAGACGATTATCTCGGGATTGCAAGATAACCAAACAAAACTTTTAGTGGATTTCTACTTATTTTATTAAATATCATCTCCACCAAACAGGACAAGCTTGCATCTGTTATAGTTTTGGAGAAAAATGTGTTCATTTCATGTATGCGCGAAATGCCTTAAAAATGGCTTTAAAATGGATTTGGAGCATGGAGACGATTATCTCGGGATTGCAAGATAACCAAACAAAACTTTTAGTGGATTTCTACTTATTTTATTAAATATCATCTCCACCAAACAGGACAAGCTTGCATCTGTTAAAGTTTTGGAGAAAAATATGTTCATTTCATGTATGCGCGAAATGCCTTAAAAATGGCTTTAAAATGGATTTGGAGCATGGAGACGATTATCTCGGGATTGCAAGATAACCAAACAAAACTTTTAGTGGATTTCTACTTATTTTATTAAATATCATCTCCACCAAACAGGAAAAGCTTGCATCTGTTATAGTTTTGGAGAAAAATGTGTTCATTTCATGTATGCGCGAAATGCCTTAAAAATGGCTTTAAAATGGATTTGGAGCATAGAGAGGATTATCTCGGGATTGCAAGATAACCAAACAAAACTTTTAGTGGATTTCTACTTATTTTATTAAATATCATCTCCACCAAACAGGACAAGCTTGCATCTGTTATAGTTTTGGAGAAAAATGTGTTCATTTCATGTATGCGCGAAATGCCTTAAAAATGGCTTTAAAATGGATTTGGAGCATGGAGACGATTATCTCGGGATTGCAATATAACCAAACAAAACTTTTAGTGGATTTCTACTTATTTTATTAAATATCATCTCCACCAAACAGGACAAGCTTGCATCTGTTATAGTTTTGGAGAAAAATGTGTTCATTTCATGTATGCGCGAAATGCCTTAAAAATGGCTTTAAAATGGATTTGGAGCATGGAGACGATTATCTCGGGATTGCAAGATAACCAAACAAAACTTTTAGTGGATTTCTACTTATTTTATTAAATATCATCTCCACCAAACAGGACAAGCTTGCATCTGTTATAGTTTTGGAGAAAAATGTGTTCATTTCATGTATGCGCGAAATGCCTTAAAAATGGCTTTAAAATGGATTTGGAGCATGGAGACGATTATCTCGGGATTGCAAGATAACCAAACAAAACTTTTAGTGGATTTCTACTTATTTTATTAAATATCATCTCCACCAAACAGGACAAGCTTGCATCTGTTATAGTTTTGGAGAAAAATGTGTTCATTTCATGTATGCGCGAAATGCCTTAAAAATGGCTTTAAAATGGATTTGGAGCATGGAGACGATTATCTCGGGATTGCAATATAACCAAACAAAACTTTTAGTGGATTTCTACTTATTTTATTAAATATCATCTCCACCAAACAGGACAAGCTTGCATCTGTTATAGTTTTGGAGAAAAATGTGTTCATTTCATGTATGCGCGAAATGCCTTAAAAATGGCTTTAAAATGGATTTGGAGCATGGAGACGATTATCTCGGGATTGCAAGATAACCAAACAAAAAACGTTTAGTGGATTTCTACTTATTTTATTAAATATCATCTCCACCAAACAGGACAAGCTTGCATCTGTTATAGTTTTGGAGAAAAATGTGTTCATTTCATGTATGCGCGAAATGCCTTAAAAATGGCTTTAAAATGGATTTGGAGCATGGAGACGATTATCTCGGGATTGCAAGATAACCAAACAAAACTTTTAGTGGATTTCTACTTATTGTATTAAATATCATCTCCACCAAACAGGACAAGCTTGCATCTGTTAAAGTTTTGGAGAAAAATGTGTTCATTTCATGTATGCGCGAAATGCCTTAAAAATGGCTTTAAAATGGATTTGGAGCATGGAGACGATTATCTCGGGATTGCAATATAACCAAACAAAACTTTTAGTGGATTTCTACTTATTTTATTAAATATCATCTCCACCAAACAGGACAAGCTTGCATCTGTTATAGTTTTGGAGAAAAATGTGTTCATTTCATGTATGCTCGAAATGCCTTAAAAATGGCTTTAAAATGGATTTGGAGCATGGAGACGATTATCTCGGGATTGCAAGATAACCAAACAAAAAACGTTTAGTGGATTTCTACTTATTTTATTAAATATCATCTCCACCAAACAGGACAAGCTTGCATCTGTTATAGTTTTGGAGAAAAATGTGTTCATTTCATGTATGCGCGAAATGCCTTAAAAATGGCTTTAAAATGGATTTGGAGCATGGAGACGATTATCTCGGGATTGCAAGATAACCAAACAAAACTTTTAGTGGATTTCTACTTATTGTATTAAATATCATCTCCACCAAACAGGACAAGCTTGCATCTGTTATAGTTTTGGAGAAAAATGTGTTCATTTCATGTATGCGCGAAATGCCTTAAAAATGGCTTTAAAATGGATTTGGAGCATGGAGACGATTATCTCGGGATTGCAAGATAACCAAACAAAACTTTTAGTGGATTTCTACTTATTTTATTAAATATCATCTCCACCAAACAGGACAAGCTTGCATGTGTTATAGTTTTGGAGAAAAATGTGTTCATTTCATGTATGCGCAAAATGCCTTTGAAATGGCTTTAAAATGGATTTGGAGCATGGAGACGATTATCTAGGGATTGCAAGATAACCAAACAAAACTTTTAGTGGATTTCTACTTATTTTATTAAATATCATCTCCACCAAACAGGACAAGCTTGCATCTGTTATAGTTTTGGAGAAAAATGTGTTCATTTCATGTATGCGCGAAATGCCTTAAAAATGGCTTTAAAATGGATTTGGAGCATGGAGACGATTATCTCGGGATTGCAAGATAACCAAACAAAACTTTTAGTGGATTTCTACTTATTGTATTAAATATCATCTCCACCAAACAGGACAAGCTTGCATCTGTTAAAGTTTTGGAGAAAAATGTGTTCATTTCATGTATGCGCGAAATGCCTTAAAAATGGCTTTAAAATGGATTTGGAGCATGGAGACGATTATCTCGGGATTGCAATATAACCAAACAAAACTTTTAGTGGATTTCTACTTATTTTATTAAATATCATCTCCACCAAACAGGACAAGCTTGCATCTGTTATAGTTTTGGAGAAAAATGTGTTCATTTCATGTATGCGCGAAATGCCTTAAAAATGGCTTTAAAATGGATTTGGAGCATGGAGACGATTATCTCGGGATTGCAAGATAACCAAACAAAAAACGTTTAGTGGATTTCTACTTATTTTATTAAATATCATCTCCACCAAACAGGACAAGCTTGCATCTGTTATAGTTTTGGAGAAAAATGTGTTCATTTCATGTATGCGCGAAATGCCTTAAAAATGGCTTTAAAATGGATTTGGAGCATGGAGACGATTATCTCGGGATTGCAAGATAACCAAACAAAACTTTTAGTGGATTTCTACTTATTGTATTAAATATCATCTCCACCAAACAGGACAAGCTTGCATCTGTTAAAGTTTTGGAGAAAAATGTGTTCATTTCATGTATGCGCGAAATGCCTTAAAAATGGCTTTAAAATGGATTTGGAGCATGGAGACGATTATCTCGGGATTGCAATATAACCAAACAAAACTTTTAGTGGATTTCTACTTATTTTATTAAATATCATCTCCACCAAACAGGACAAGCTTGCATCTGTTATAGTTTTGGAGAAAAATGTGTTCATTTCATGTATGCGCGAAATGCCTTAAAAATGGCTTTAAAATGGATTTGGAGCATGGAGACGATTATCTCGGGATTGCAAGATAACCAAACAAAAAACGTTTAGTGGATTTCTACTTATTTTATTAAATATCATCTCCACCAAACAGGACAAGCTTGCATCTGTTATAGTTTTGGAGAAAAATGTGTTCATTTCATGTATGCGCGAAATGCCTTAAAAATGGCTTTAAAATGGATTTGGAGCATGGAGACGATTATCTCGGGATTGCAAGATAACCAAACAAAACTTTTAGTGGATTTCTATTTATTTTATTAAATATCATCTCCACCAAACAGGACAAGCTTGCATCTGTTATAGTTTTGGAGAAAAATGTGTTCATTTCATGTATGCGCGAAATGCCTTAAAAATGGCTTTAAAATGGATTTGGAGCATGGAGACGATTATCTCGGGATTGCAAGATAACCAAACAAAACTTTTAGTAAATTTCTACTTATTTTATTAAATATCATCTCCACCAAACAGGACAAGCTTGCATCTGTTATAGTTTTGGAGAAAAATGTGTTCATTTCATGTATGCGCGAAATGCCTTAAAAATGGCTTTAAAATGGATTTGGAGCATGGAGACGATTATCTCGGGATTGCAAGATAACCAAACAAAACTTTTAGTGGATTTCTACTTATTTTATTAAATATCATCTCCACCAAACAGGACAAGCTTGCATCTGTTATAGTTTTGGAGAAAAATGTGTTCATTTCATGTATGCGCGAAATGCCTTAAAAATGGCTTTAAAATGGATTTGGAGCATGGAGACGATTATCTCGGGATTGCAAGATAACCAAACAAAACTTTTAGTGGATTTCTACTTATTTTATTAAATATCATCTCCACCAAACAGGACAAGCTTGCATGTGTTATAGTTTTGGAGAAAAATGTGTTCATTTCATGTATGCGCAAAATGCCTTTGAAATGGCTTTAAAATGGATTTGGAGCATGGAGACGATTATCTCGGGATTGCAAGATAACCAAACAAAACTTTTAGTGGATTTCTACTTATTTTATTAAATATCATCTCCACCAAACAGGACAAGCTTGCATGTGTTATAGTTTTGGAGAAAAATGTGTTCATTTCATGTATGCGCAAAATGCCTTAAAAATGGCTTTAAAATGGATTTGGAGCATGGAGACGATTATCTCGGGATTGCAAGATAACCAAACAAAACTTTTAGGGGATTTCTACTTATTTTATTAAATATCATCTCCACCAAACAGGACAAGCTTGCATGTGTTATAGTTTTGGAGAAAAATGTGTTCATTTCATGTATGCGCAAAATGCCTTTGAAATGGCTTTAAAATGGATTTGGAGCATGGAGACGATTATCTCGGGATTGCAAGATAACCAAACAAAACTTTTAGTGGATTTCTACTTATTTTATTAAATATCATCTCCACCAAACAGGACAAGCTTGCATCTGTTATAGTTTTGGAGAAAAATGTGTTCATTTCATGTATGCGCGAAATGCCTTAAAAATGGCTTTAAAATGGATTTGGAGCATGGAGACGATTATCTCGGGATTGCAAGATAACCAAACAAAACTTTTAGTGGATTTCTACTTATTTTATTAAATATCATCTCCACCAAACAGGACAAGCTTGCATCTGTTATAGTTTTGGAGAAAAATGTGTTCATTTCATGTATGCGCGAAATGCCTTAAAAATGGCTTTAAAATGGATTTGGAGCATGGAGACGATTATCTCGGGATTGCAAGATAACCAAACAAAACTTTTAGTGGATTTCTACTTATTTTATTAAATATCATCTCCACCAAACAGGACAAGCTTGCATCTGTTATAGTTTTGGAGAAAAATGTGTTCATTTCATGTATGCGCGAAATGCCTTAAAAATGGCTTTAAAATGGATTTGGAGCATGGAGACGATTATCTCGGGATTGCAAGATAACCAAACAAAACTTTTAGTGGATTTCTACTTATTTTATTAAATATCATCTCCACCAAACAGGACAAGCTTGCATCTGTTATAGTTTTGGAGAAAAATGTGTTCATTTCATGTATGCGCGAAATGCCTTAAAAATGGCTTTAAAATGGATTTGGAGCATGGAGACGATTATCTCGGGATTGCAAGATAACCAAACAAAACTTTTAGTGGATTTCTACTTATTTTATTAAATATCATCTCCACCAAACAGGACAAGCTTGCATCTGTTATAGTTTTGGAGAAAAATGTGTTCATTTCATGTATGCGCGAAATGCCTTAAAAATGGCTTTAAAATGGATTTGGAGCATGGAGACGATTATCTCGGGATTGCAAGATAACCAAACAAAACTTTTAGTGGATTTCTACTTATTTTATTAATATCATCTCCACCAAACAGGACAAGCTTGCATCTGTTATAGTTTTGGAGAAAAATGTGTTCATTTCATGTATGCGCGAAATGCCTTAAAAATGGCTTTAAAATGGATTTGGAGCATGGAGACGATTA